>NC_056743.1:1252328695-1252536195 GCF_019279795.1 Protopterus annectens
AATTTACACTTCCTTGCATTTTTTGTGAAGAGCAAATATTCAATCAACAGTTTTCCGTTTTCCACATGTTCTGTGATCTTCTTGATATGTTTTCCCAAACTGGCCAGCTGTGTCCCTTCCTTTCTTCTTTCCACTGCATACCTAAAAGACCTTTGTTATTGCTAACTTCTTTTCTAGTTTAACCTTGGTGCCCTTACAATCGTTGCTGTTTTTTGCTAGATTGCTTGTAGTATGGTCCTTCCTTCTCCTTAGCCCCTCCTGTCTACCTCTTTAAGGCGCTGTCTTTTGCCCTAGTTACTCATCTTACATTTCTATGAAGCTACATTGGCATTTTTCTTTTTGCCTTTTTACCTCTTCCTTGCATTCCTGTCCATAGTGTCAAGTAATCCATTCCTGACCCTTTCCCATGCTTACTCTCTGTTTGTGCCAGTCTACTTAGTAATATTTGCCTGCTCCCTCCCCATTAAGCACATCCACCCTTCTAAAAGTCCATGCTGTCACCTTTGACTTTTTATTTTCACCCTTCTGCCTACTGTAAACCACACAGTTGTATAACCAGATTTCTTAACCTGGTTGCCCATAACACCCTCTGCACTTGTTAGGACCATGTCCATTACTCTAGTCTTTCTGTTACCGTTTTGCAGCAGAAGAATGAACTCCTCATGGTCTAAGACCTTAATCAGCTGCTGTTCTCTCTCTCTCTCCCCTGAAGCTCTGAATCTCCCAGACTATTTCTGGCAAATTCAGATTTCCAAAGGAATGTTATCCTCTTCTTTATACCTGACTCCTGTATTCTCTCTCGCCATACATCTCAACCTCATACCACAAAAATTCTGGACAAAGCCAGAAATAATGGTGGGACAAAGGCCCAAAATCAGGGACAGATTTTAAGTATTGCTATTAAAAACTTAGAAAGTTGTTGGAAATAATATGCTTTACGTTAGCAAGTATTTTCTGAAGAATATGAAGTATGGAATTCAAATGTCTGTCATTATTTAGTGACTTCAGTCCTCAATGATCTGCCAGAAGGCAACAAATTTTATTAGCAAAAGACCAAAAATATGAGGCAGAAATCTTGACATGCTGCAAAATTCTCAACAGCTGAGAGATGCGATCCTCTCCTCTAGTTTCTCATCTTCTCTTGTTTTGTTTGGTGGCTTATATACTGTATTAATCCATCAGTTCTCCTTTCACTTCCTGCACTGTAATTGCCGTGGCACGTAGCCTAGCTATTAACCCTGGCTGCATCCTTGCCCCATTGCCAGTTAGGTCTTCTTCATTTCTGTTCTCACTTCTGACAGCTTCCTTTACTTACATTGTTGCTCCAGCCTATCTCTCCCTTCTCTGATACTGCAGAACAATCTATACCCAGGCACCTCCATGTTTCTCACCCTCTTGTCATTGGCCCATGTTTCAGTGATAACCGCAATGTCCACCCTCCCTTCCTACAACACTGTTTGCAGCTCCACCCCTGTCCAGCCAAACTACTTTCATTGCAAAATATGATTGCCCAGCCAAAATCTGAGTCACTCTTGTCTGTACCGCTACTAAGATTTGCATCTCTTTTTACCGTCTGTCTACTGCCTAAACACCTATTTCCCTTTTCCATTTATATTACCCTTCCTTCCCTCCTCCATCTTTGTTTAAATGTTTGATGATTGTGATGTACTTCTCCAACCTAACACCTCTATCCTTTATGAGCCAAAATGGAGCCAGTCCATTGCAGAGAATTGTCAAGTTTGTACCCGTTCCAAACCTTGCTCCTATGCCCACTGCTGCATCCAGTCATTATACTACACAATCTCCACTTGCGGTTTAATTTCTCCAAGTCTTTTGAGTTTCTAATACCATACTGGGAATGGACATCATTCCTAAGTCAGGGTAGGATTACATTTCACAAAATTAGCATTTTTTCAGTCTTTGATGTTAGCCAAGAGTGGTCTTCTTAGTACCCACAGTGTGCCCAGATTTGCCTCGTTCTGTAATTCATGCAGGGTTACATGCATGGGTAGCATATCTAAATACGACTGTTTTTTTTTTTATTAGACCTGTTGCTCCTACTACTTTTGGAACTGTCTGGGTATCTTTCTCCTGCATTGTTCTCATTTCTACCTGCAAATTCTGGTATTTTATGACGTTGTCTCTCTTTATACAAAATACCCTTTAATTACCTAGTGTAGAAATTTCAATGATCAGTGCTACAGTTGTCTTTTCATGGACTACTATATCTGCTTTTCTTGCTTCTGCATTTTAAATTGTTAGTAATGGGTGATCCCATGTGATATAAACGTCATCACTGTCAACAATATTTTGTGGTTCATGTTTTCAGTGCATCTCAATATTGTAGTGTTTGCACATACTCTAGTGCAACACTCTTGCCACTTTGTTGTACCTTTCAGTATACAAGCCCTCTGCCATGAGTGTATCACACCCAGCAACAAGATGTCCAGTTCTTTTTTAAAGAATCTGCATCTGTCTGTTTCTCACATATGTTCAATTGACTTTGTACACCAACGTGTACATAGTCCACTAGCTTGGACCATCATTAACCTTTCATCTTTTGGTTTCAGTTCACTTCTCCGTAACCATTCCTGTGTCAAGTCCTGATCAATATGAGGTTATTCTCTGTACTTGCCACACTATTCATGCATATTACACATTTATTTCCTTCTCAGCAGACCCCTCTCATTATTGCCTTCTTTTTTTTGGGTGGGGGGGGGGGGTTCACATACAGTTGCTATCTGATTTTTGTCGTCTTCTGGTTTGATTTCCATTCTTCTAAACTAAGTAGAGATGTCATCTTAGATTTCTTCTCCTCATATTTTAAAACTTTCACTATGTTTGGATTTAGTGAGTTCAGCAGATATGTATGCAGTTCCATGACTGCAGATTTATACATGTAATCAGTTTTGAGGAGGCTCATACCTCCTCCCATATTTCCTTCAGAATAAGAACTATATAACCTTGGTATACACTGATTTTTATATATTATTTGATCAGCATAAACCATTTTTTCCCTGTCCAACGGATCCAGTACCATTTGGGGACAATCAGTGACCCCACAACTGTAGTCAGAAGAGGAAGAGCACATTGGTTTATAGCCTGGCACTTACTTCCAGATGTCAGGGCAGTTTTCAGAATTCGTTTTAGTCTTCTGGAGTATTCCTTACTGACTTTTATTCACATTCATTCATGTTTTATTGCCAATCCTTCATCAATTCCCAAATATTTATACACTCCCTCCTGCTCAGGTTCCATTATATTTCATCCCTGTTGATTGCTGTTTTGATTGATATTTTCTTGGTGCTGCAGCTTTCTTGCATTAAAAGTTGCTTTTGGACATTTATCAAAACTAAGTTACATTCTTATATCATCTGAGAAAGTTTTGACCACTTGCAATTGTGCTTTCAACACCTCACCTGATGAACTATACAGTTTTAAGTCATCCACAAAAAGCAGATGAGAAGTCTTTAAACAAGGGTGTTTTCTGGGAGCTAAATTGTAACCATGGCCTAATCTATTAAGCAAACAGCTTAATGGGTTAAAGGCAAGACAAAACAGCAGCGGTGACTAAGAATCACCCTGGAATGTCCCCCTTCGAATTTTTATCACTGGGATTATAATTTTGCCTTTTTTTGTGGCTTAACTGCAACATGATTTGCAACTATTTCTTGGTCACTTTAATGTAATTGGTCAATGTAGGGTGTATCCTGTACATCTGTAAGCATTCCTTTATCTATGAATGTGGGATGCTGCCAAATTATTTTTTTATAGTAATCTATCCATGCCATACTTATTCTTCCAATTTTTACAATTCTATATTACGGTTTTATTTAGCAACAAATGATCCTTTGTTCCGTATGACTTTCTTTTGTTGCCCTTTTTATTCTATTGCCTTAACTGAGTTTTTTTTCCTAAATTTCTATAAACTTGGACTGCATCAATTCCAGTATTATTATTATTCTTCTTTCGGCTTTTTCCCAGTTAGGAGTCGCCACAGCAGATCACCTGTCCGCTCAAGATTGGCAGTGGAGTTTTACAGTGTCAAGTTGCCAGCCCGGCGCCCAACCTTCCACAGAAGACACACACACACACACACACACACACACACACACACACCTAAGGCTAATTTAGTCTAATCCACCTACAAGCATGTCTTTGGGATGTGGGAGGAAACCGGAGCACCCAGAGGAAACCCACGCGACCACAGGGAAGACATGCAGACTCCACACAGAGGGCACCCCAGCTGAGGATTGAACCGGAGAACCTCTTGCTGTGAGGCAGCAATGCTAACCACTGCACCACAGTGGCAGCCCTGCATCAATTCCAGTATATAGTTTGCATATTATCAGAGGGCAGGTTATGGGTCTATATCTTTTAGGATGGCTTTCGGGTTCACTGAGAAGTATAATTTATCCTGTTGTCAACTTGGTTGGTGTCCATTCTTGATGCACACATAAGTAATTCTTACTCGGGGCTAAAGCTTTGTTTAAAGATGCTAATACTTTTAGCAAAAAGTTAGGACTTGAGTTTTCCATTTAGGAGCTTTTCTTAATTTTATTTCAAATTTTCTGACCATTACTTCATCCCATTTCATATCCTCTACATTAGAACTCCTCACTGTTTCTTTTAATTTTTCTATCCATTCGGCATCTTTCTTATGTTCCACATGGTCTTCATAAATATTTCTCCAAAATGTGTCTTTTTTTTCTTTTTTGGTGGTCTTTCTATTACTTTTGCTTTATTTCCCATTTTTCTATAAAACTTGTTTGGGTCATAAGTTTATAGGTACATAGGAGATTATTAAACTCTACAAGCCTAGCCAGTTTCACCTGGATTTTACATAATTGTCTATCCCTAGAGAAAAGATAAGGGTCAGCAAGTGGGGTTTTGACAAATTTTACAGACTGCCTCTGTCCATAAAGGACACCCTGGGAGTGAATTTGCGATTTCCCATCCATTGGTTCGGATTGCACTTGAAGATGGTCAGGGAAGGGATCAGCTTCACAAGAACAGGAGGCTTATTCCAGAGGAGGGGCAGTCTGTAAGACTCCTCTATCTCTCCAGTTTGATCTAGTCATGTCAGAGATCATGTTTAGATCCTTGGAGCGGGTCACCTTCGCACAGTTAGTTTTGTGAATATGCAACATTTTCATCAGGGCTGGGTCAGAGACTGCCTTTTAGGTCAGGCATAAATCACCCCTCAGTAATTGGTATTAAACTGATTATAGTGACAGGGCTTTCATTCGGTATGCATATGACATGTTTGTTATACCCTGTGTTTTTGTGGTGAGAAACCTCTGAGGGCACTCAAACTGCTGCAGGTGTCTGGTGAGGTATGTGCCAAAAATTGCATTGTACTCAGTAATTTGTCTGGTGACGGCTGAGAACAGTGGCGCTATGACATCCTTAGAGCTGTCTGCCATGCCCTTATTAATAAACTGAGCCACAAAGAGGATTTCCTCACCACTGTGGACACATGATGGTCAAAGTTACTATCTATCTATCTGAATACCCAAATCTCTCTCCACCGGGTCCACCCTTAGATGGGATGCTATTAATGTTGTTATTTGATTATTTGATTGCCCAAAAGGTATTATTATGCACTTCTTCACATTTAGTTTGAGGCCATGGCTCAGACACCAGTCATTAATCCACATCAGTCCTTTCTGTAGGATATGAGCATCATTTTGGGATTCAGTGATTGCCCCCAACTTACAGTCATCAGCAAACTTGGTCAGCCAAAGGCCATCTACATTTGCCTTGACTTCTTAAAAGTATATCTCAAACAGGAAGAGGCTCAGCACTGAATCCTGTTGTACTCCACTGGTGACTGGCCTCATGCTGGATGTGGATTCCCCCACTCTAATAACGTGTTCTGTCCATCAGCCATTTGGCTATCCATCTGGTGATGTAGAGGTTTATTCCCAGGTTTGTGAGTTTACCTATAATAACTGATTGAGATATTATGTCAAATGCCTTAGCCAGGTCAAGGTAGGCAGCATGCACTGGCTTACCCTCTTCCAAGGCCTTGGTGACCTTCTCATAGAAGTCCACCAGATTGAGCAGGCAGGATCTGCCCTTCAGGAAGCCAAACTGGATTGGGTATGGAGTCTGGAGATTTATTTTATTGTTATGAGGCTAGTCAGACTTGTGGGTCAGTATCTTCCTGGGTCTGTTGATGGTCTCTCCCTGTGCAGAGGGATGACTGTTGCTTTCCTCCGCTCTACTGGGACAAAGCCTGTATGGAGACTGTGGTTAAATAGAGATCTGAGTGGAACTGCTAGGTCATGTTTCAAGCTAACTTAATAGGCACACTGCGATTCCATCAGGGCCAATTGATGCTGTGCTTCTAGCTTTAATGTGTGCAGTGATGACTTGTTCTTGATAAAAGGCAAAGGAAAGGTTGGGAGTATTTCATGCAGTGTGACCGGAGGTGATGGGGGGGGGGGTGAAACCTGAGATGAATTTATTGACCAGCAGGTTTCTATTTCTTCTGGTTGAGTGTAGGTAGTGCTATATATAGCCAAATCAGCACATTGATGAGTGCTTCTCTTAAGAGTTCAGACATAACTAAAAAATGCTTTGTGGTTATCCTTTGCTTGGGAGGCTATTTTTGTCTCATATTTTTGAAGACTTGAGTAATTCCCTGATTTGCCTGTTGAGACTAATGGGTCTCATTACTTACAGACAAGAATTTCTTCCTTCTCTTGTATAGTCTGTTTACACCAGAGGACCACCTTTCAGCTAGGTTTTGGTTTAGTTCAGTCAGATACTGCCGTTTCTATGCAGTTGTTTAAGTGGTTGCACAGGGCATTTGTTTATACTTCTGCATAGGCCTCCATGTTTTCAGGGTTAGGGGGAGCTTTAAAATTACCAATGTTATCACTTAATAGAAGGTAATTTGTCATGGAAAAATTATTTAGGGTTTTAGGGTTTGATGGAGGCTCTACCATTACATTAATTTCAAAGGAGACTGATGCACGATCCAATGTTATCAATGAGGACATTACATTGGATGGGGGTGCAACACTCCCCCATTTTTGTGAGCACTATGTCAAGGATATCTGAGTCCCTAGTGGGAGTGCAGATAAGCAGTTTCAGAGCATTTGCATTAACAAAGTCCAGCAATGTCTGAACCCGTGTATTAGTGGTTGTGTATGTTTTCCAGTTTATGGAGGATTAGTTAAAATCCCTCATGAGTAGTGTGTTGGACTGAATGGTAAGTGATTATAGTAACTTTGGTATGCAGAGTGGTTTTCATGGTTCATAGTTGGGGACCTGTAGCTAGCAATAATAGGGTGGGGGATTTTCCTTGTGGTCAGCTGGATATGGAGCAGAGCAAGTGAATCATCCTACTTGACCAATCTTGAGGTGTGATTGTTTTGTATGCAAGTGGAAACCCCACCTCCTTTCATTTTTTCCTTTTCAGAGGGTGGTCTGAATGTGTGATGGGCATTGCATCCTTGCACTGCCAGGGTGCTTTCCACAGCCTTGAATGATGTCTCTGTAACTGCACAGACGCTGACATCTCCTGTGTGAGGAGAGCTTCTAGGGAGTGCAATTTCTTGTTAAGACTCCTTGGATTGAACAGTAGTACCTTCAGCTTGGTATTGGAAAATTGTGTTACACTGGTAGTTCTGTTGGTTTGGCACTGTTTAAACAGGCACTATGGGGGGTGGGTAATGCTTTGGCAAGTATTTGAAAGCCTAGCAGTAACAGGTGCAGACCACCTCTTTCAAAGCAGTATGGTTTGGGGTCTATATTAGATAATTGAACTTCCAAAAGTTTGAGTGTCATATGTTCGACACCATATGATTGAATTTTTGAAAGTTCAAACATTTTAACGGAGATCTCCATACATCGCGGAATGGGAAGAGTTCGCTTTTCCGTACTGTAGTGCAATCTCGGAGTTGGCATATTTAAAGAGTGGGGTGTGTGGGGGTGCAGGTGGACTTTGCCCCCTGTTTAAAACATTCACCTAGGTTATTTGTGTAGTTTATTTTTTTTTTTATTAGATATTCAAACTTTTAAAAGTTCGATCATTTGGTGTCAACCATATGAAAGTCGAACTTTTGAAAGTTTGATTATCTAATATAGAACCTATGGTCTGTTGACCATGTTGTCCCAGGCAGACAAATACTGGATTCCCTTGCAATGACATCAGTAGCTAAGCCAATTATTGAAGTAAATCATTTTTTGCTTGTTTTGTTGTATCATTCTTGGTGAAGGTAGAGTGATGCTCAATGCAAGGCTCATACCCACCAGTGACACATATTCAGAGAGGTCCATCATGTCTCTCTTCATATAGTCTAGGGAGGTATGTCACAGGTCATTCACATCCACGTAGACTATGACAAAGTTGTGCTGGTACTTGTGGTTGAGTGGCCTGAGCACCTGCATGATCTGATGAAGCCTGGTCCTGACAGACAACTGGCTGTAATCACTTTATCCAACTTGGTGAGTAACAATGAATTATTTATTTTATACTTTTCCTTTACATTTATTTGCATATCTTCTCCATTTTTCTGTCTGTGCTATTTTTAGTTTATTGTTTGCAATAGTGTAGTATACAGCCTTGTCTGTTTTGATATTGTGAGTTGCTTTTGCCTTGTCTATCTTTCTAAGTATTTCTGATTACCTCTTTCCTTTTCTATATTCTTCTAATAGTGGTACTTTTTGTCTTAATTTATAGCTTTGTCTATTCAGTGCTTCCATGGTGCTATCTAATTTCTTCACTTCCTTTCACATTGCACAGTAATATGTCTGATTTATTTCTGATAGAACAAGAATTTCTCTTAACAGTCATAATTACTGTGTCCATCTTTTTTACCAAACTTAGTACATTTTGGGTCTTATTTACCTCCTCCAATCTATTTCTTTCATTGATCTTAATATGTATATCCATCTCCATTAAATCAAGGAGCTCTTCCCTTAGATCATTTTCTTCTATACTGGGAGCACCTTCTGTGCTCTCGGTTTCCTGTGAGTATTTGAAAGAAAGTTCCAGAACAACTTCCTGTGACATACCCTCTTTAGATGCACCCAGTTGATGCTCCTTTGTATGGGAGCTCATTGGCCCATCACCCCACAACACTGTCTGTGACAAAGTTGCAACTGTTTCCTGCCTCTTCCCTTGCTGTGCAACTTGAACTGAACTTTTGTACTGGTCTCCCAACAGAAGGCTCCAGAACATCACCATGTGTTAAGTCTTTAGATGCCTCCTGTGCCACCTGTTCTTCCTTAATCTTGGGACTCATTGTTCCATTATACTTTGACATTACGGGTCTACCTGAAAATGCAGACAGCGCACAACGCCGACGACGAGAACACCGACACCGGAAGATCGACAACAGAGTAGACTGACAGTTGAGTATCCCGATGCTGAGAACACCGACAGGTTAAGGTAAGTGGGCGATAGGGACGGACGTTAGGGTCAGGGTTTGGGTAAGGTAAGTGTGTGATAGTGATGGACGTTAGGGTAGGGTTCGGGTCAGGTAAGTGTGCGATAGTGATGGACTTTAGGTTTAGGGGCAGGTTAAGTGAGTTAGGGTTAGGGTGTGGGTAAGGTAAGTGTGCGACAGTGACAAACTTGAGGGTTAGGGGCGGATTAAGTGAGTTAGGGTTAGGGTGTGGGTAAGGTAAGTGTGCGATAGTGACAGAGTTAAAGGTTAGGGGTGGATTAAGTGAGTTAGGGTTAGGGTGTGGGTAAGGTAAGTGTGCATTAGTGACGGACCTTAGGGTTAGGGTTTGGGTTAAGGTTAGTGCATAGATAGTTGTGTATGTAAGGTTTAGTGTAGGTTTGTAAGGTTTTTGGTGTGCTTGTCTTGTGTGTGTGTTTTTCGGGAAAGGTATTTGTTTTGTTGATTGTCGGGGTTTTGGTTTGTCGGGCATGTGAAGTTTTGTGTTTTTGAACTTTCTTTTTTTTGTTGTTTTTTTCGTGTCTGTTATTTCCTTGTCGGTGTTTTGGCATGTCGGTGTTATCAGGTAGACCCGACATTACCTATGCTGGATTTTCTACATTAAAACCTTTACTTAGAAGATAATCCATAACTCCAATTTCCATTTGTTGGACTTCTTTCCTGCTTTCTCCTTTTATTTTCTTATTGTTGTATCGTGAACTTTTCCATGTCTGGGTGCTTTTGCCTGTATTTCTCTTGAAGTATTTTTGGTGCTGCTGTTTTATATTGGTTCCTTTTGCTTTCGCCTTTGCATACAGATTGCACCATGTCAGATATCTTTTTCTTTCCCATGTTCATACTTGTTCTTTAGATGTCTTCCTCTCCAGTCGCAGCTCGTTAAGCTGGGGACTCATTGTTCCATCATGCGGTGACATTACCTGTGCTGGATTTTTTATACTAAATCTTTCACTTCACAGGTAATCCATGACTTCAATTTCTATTTATTTAACTTCTACCTTACTGATCCTCTTTACTACATCCCTACTTTGTTTTCATGTTCTTTGTATTGTGAACATTTTCTATGTCTGGGTCCCTTGGCCTGCATTTCTCTTCGAATATCTTTGGAACTGCTTTTTTGTAATGATTAGGTTGGCTTTCTGTTGAACCATATCAGGTCTCATTTTCTTTTCCATGTCCATGTTTCTTTTTTACACCTTTCAAAAATCTTTTGGTTTTGCTCTTTATATTTTCACAATTCTTCTGTTGCTTTTTTTCCCAGGCAGTCCAAATTTTCTTTGTCTAATGTTTTTCACGAATCTGTTGTATTAATCAAGACTATTTATTGTTTGGAGATTTTGATGGTTTTTATTTTGCAAGTATTTTCTTTCTTCTAATTTCTCTTTTAATTTTTATGAATGTCTTCTATCTGGAAATCAGGGTTTCTTCCCTAATAGTAACAATGCACAGTTTCTTCCTGATCCTTAACAGTCCACTCTCATCTTTATGGCTCTGTTTTGGCCTGCCAGTTTTTGTGGACTACTACTTCCTTTTACAACTGGGGGAGCATTCACCTTCCTGTGCCTGGCCTTACTCCATTGTAGGGAGGTTTCCATGTCTTGAGGATTCCACACTTCCATTTTTCTAGTCCTGGCACCAATGTATACGCAGGACTGGACTCACAGCTGGTTAACTATACCCAACCTTCATAACTAAGCCTGAAATAGCAAGTCTCCATTGCAACTTCCATGTGAAGCAAACCTTCACAACCCCAAGTTACTGTACCATAACTCCCCAGCTGCACAACTGTGGCGAAAACAGAAAGTCTGTATTAAAAGCCGGCAGTGGTCTCTCACATACATGTGGATGTAGCATTTAATGAGCAATAAAATGACATTTTGATTAGTTGTATTTACACTGTTAGAACCCAATTAACTGTACCTCAATTACTTGTTGGGAAACCGTAATGTAACTGCCAGGTAGGCAGCTGGTAAGCGACAGAACTAACAGAAGGGCAGGAATGACGGCTGTGACTACGATGGCAGTCTTCCAGAGTTACCATGGAACATTCTGTCATCTAAAGTAGGCAGAGAAAGCAACCTATTTAAAATATTCATCATAGAGGGGTTTGAAAAGAAGAGGTTGTAACCTGGAAGTGGAGGTTCATGAATCTGGTTGTGTAAAATTGAGGAGGTGAGCACCACTGGCAAACATTGATCTTGCAGTGATGTGGGTTATGCTGGCTATAGAAAAGGAACAATGGTGGCTCACAAAGACCAGAATCTGGGGTTAACTGGGGATTTGCTGTAGGATAATATTGACAATAATGGTCAAATGCATTGGGATATGGGAAGAAAGCATGAGTGGCTAGAAACTGTAAAGCATAAGAAACAGAATTATTTGGGAATATGAAAAAAGGACTGAGGATGACTGCAAGGAAATGAAAATGAGGAAGCTAGTATACTTCAACGCAAAAGGGAAGCTAGCTATAAAGGACAAGAAGAAGAAATGAAGGGAGTGGAGGAAGGCGAGTACCAATGTGAATGTTGTACTGAGGCTACAAATAAGGCAGCAAACTGCATAATGTTGTCAAAATGAAAAAGTGAAAAAAGAATGAAATCAGCATTAAGAGGTAAAAAGGTTTATGTAGCAGATCGAGTGAGAGAAAGAAGGCATTTAAATAGATGAAGTAGCCTTGGAAGGTCAGAAATATAAATAGCGTAGGAAGTACGTCGAATTTTAAATTAGTACTTCTTGTCACTGTTCATCAAGGAAGGGAAAGGCAGGATTCCAGCCCAAAGAGCAGGACAGATGAAGGAAAGGGTAGGTGGACAAATGAGATTTCAGCAGATAAGGATATAAGGAATGCATCACGGCACTAAGGGAGGATAAGGCATATAAGCCTAATGTGATTCTACCTCGGGCCTTAAAGAACTTTTGAACTGACAGAATTATGCTACATGTTCCCTAAGAAGTTCTGAGCTTGGATGACTGGAAGCAAGTAGTAATACTGTACAAAGGCATATTTGTGTGTTTGTGTGTTTGTGTGTTTGTGTGTTTGTGTGTGTTTGTGTGTGTTTGTGTGTGTTTGTGTGTGTTTGTGTGTGTTTGTGTGTTTGTGTGTGTTTGTGTGTTTGTGTGTGTTTGTGTGTGTTTGTGTGTGTGTGTGTGTGTGTGTGTGTGTGTGTGTGTGTGTGTGTGTGTGTGTGTGTGTGTGTGGTGTGATGAGAAGAGTTTAGTAGGATGAAAAAAGAGGAGATGTGGTGACTCACGGGGACCAGCCCTAAGCCCACCACTATTTAGTGTCTTCATTTGTGACCCTTACAAGATCTCTGACACTGGCTTGGTCTCCTTGCAGGTGAAATTAACAGCCAGAGGGTTATATCTGATAAGGATAGAAGTCTAATAGCAGACTTGTGGAGGATGGAGACATGATCTATGAGGAGGTATCTATGATTCAACCTTCCCAACTCCATGGTGGCACCTTTCAGTGGAGTGTGCATTTTGGTAATAGATCAACCACAAACTCTCATAACAAGAGAAGGATATTGGGGTTATAATTTGTGAAAACTTGAATCAGTTGAAAGAAGGTGGCAATAAGGCCGTATCAAATCTTAATTTGTATATTTAGAGATGTAATTTCAGTGAGCAAGGAAGCTGATGTTCTTTGGTCCACAGATGAAAGGGGGCCCTTTTAGGTAGATTCAGTGCCAACCTTACCCCCCCTCCAAGGGCCCTATCACAATACCAGAAGAAAGCCTGGTACCCACCATTTCTGTGGTACAGGTAAAAGCTGCATTGTCCAAAGCCAAGAATACAGCATCCATGGGACCTGATAATATCCCTGACTGCATCCTACATGAGCTACAAAACGAACTGGCACCACATCTGTGTGCCCTGTTCAATCACAGCCTTACCTCAGGCTATATCCCTAATGAATGGCACACTGCTACAGTCATCCCACTCCATAAAGGGGGAGCAACTACAGACCCTGGGAACTATCGCCCCATTAGCCTGACGAGTCTGGTATGCAAAGCTATGGAGTGCATCATCATGGACCTGCTTAACAAAGATATAGGCAATCTCCAAACTCTTGACCCCACACAGTTTGGTTTTGTCAAGGGGAGATCCTGCCTGCTGAACCTGGTTAACTTCTTCGAGGCAGTCACCAAGGCTGTGGATAAGGCAGTGCATACAGCCGACCTCGACCTGGCCAAGGCCTTTGATACCATTCCACACTCAGGTATCATTGATAAACTCACCAAACTAGGCATCAGTCCTTACATCACTAGGTGGGTTGCAAACTGGCTCACAGACAGGACCCACAGAGTGAAAGTTGCGGTTTCCAAGTCAGACTGTCAATCAATCACACGTGGAGTCCCACAGGGCTCGGTCCTGGGCCCTCTCCTGTTTGGCATCTGCTTCTAGAAAGTGCAGGCCAACACAGAAGGACTCCGGCTGACCATGTTCACTGATGACTGCAAGCTAAGAGTCATGATCAACTCCCCAGGTGATACAGACATCCTGCACAAGGGCCTTTCTGAGACCAATGACTGGTGTCGGAACCATGGCCTGAAGCTGAACGCCAAAAAATGCGTTATCATCTCCTTTGGAAAAAACTCAGTTCCCACAAATTACCACAGTGATGGGAGCCCATTGAACACTGAAGGGGCCATAAGAGATCTGGGCACCCAGGTTGACAGCCACCTTACCTTCGACCACCACATTGCCACTGTGGTCAGAAAGTCCTGTGTGGCACATCTTATAACCAAAGGTTTCACATCCAGGAAGAAAGAGGTCATCATGCCTCTCTACTCATCCCTGATTAGACCAGTCATCAAATATAACACCCCATTTGGCATGTACCTGACCAGACACCTACAACAGCTGAAGAGGCCACAGAAGTACCTCACAAAAAGGATCCTAGGCCTTAAACACACGTGCTACATGGACAGACTCAAGAAACTTCAGCTGTTCTCAGTCTCTTATTGTCTACTTACAGGTGATCTCTGCTTGACTTATAAAGCCATGTCTGACCTAACCCTACTTGAAATGCTACACCTAAAGAAATCCCAATCTCCCAGTGCCACACGCTCCAGAGATCACAACCTCATTACCACAATTAACATAACATGCTGGAGGGACAGGTTCATCTCCAAAAGACTGCCCATACTCTGGATTAAGCTTCCCATTTATGTCAAGCAGAGCACCTCGCTGGCCCTCTTCAAGAGAAATCTTGACGAGTGGATGGGTAACAGAAAGTTCACTCTAGGGATCATTCCAGTTGCTTTACTGGATATGGGCACTGTGAACTAACATCGGGTGGCACAGTGCCTGGGCAATTTTTTTTTTGGGGTACACTTGTAAAGGCTCCAGGGCTGTTAGCCTAGTCTAAAGTTTATGCTGGCTATAGAAAAGGAACAATGGTGGCTCACAAAGACCAGAATCTGGGGTTAACTGGGGATTTGCTGTAGGATAATATTGACAATAATGGTCAAATGCATTGGGATATGGGAAGAAAGCATGAGTGGCTAGAAACTGTAAAGCATAAGAGACAGAATTATTTGGGAATATGAAAAAAGGACTGAGGATGACTGCATGGAAATGAAAATGAGGAAGCTAGTATACTTCACTGCAAAAGGGAGACTAGCTATAAAGGACAAGAAGAAGAAATGAAGGGAGTGGAGGAAGGCGAGTACCAATGTGAATGTTGTACTGAGGCTACAAATAAGGCAGCAAACTGCATAATGTTGTCAAAATGAAAAAGTGAAAAAAGAATGAAATCAGCATTAAGAGGTAAAAAGGTTTATGTAGCAGATCGAGTGAGAGAAAGAAGGCATTTAAATAGATGAAGTAGCCTTGGAAGGTCAGAAATATAAATAGCGTAGGATGTACGTAGAATTTTAAATGAGTACTTCTTGTCACTGTTCATCAAGGAAGGGAAAGGCAGGATTCCAGTCCCAAAGAGCAGGACAGATGAAGGAAAGAGTGGGTGGACAAATGAGATTTCAGCAGATAAGGATATAAGGAATGCATCACGGCACTAAGGGAGGATAAGGCATATAAGCCTAATGTGATTCTACCCTGGGCCTTTAAGAACTTTTGAACTGACAGAATTATGCTACGTGTTCCCCAAGAAGTTCTGAGCTTGTATGACTGGAAGCAAGTAGTAATACTGTACAAAGGCAGGTAAGGAGCCAGCTTGAGAAAGTAAAGGCCAGTGAACTTCACTTTAGTATGCGACAAAAGAATAAAGATGATCCTGAAGTCAATGCTGACATGGCTGCTTAATGAAATGTGCCATGGATTCCACAACAGCAAGCACCTCATAGTGATCTGATAGAGAGCTACATCTGGATTACCTGGAAGGTGGGACAATAACTACCCTTAAATATTTTGTATAAGGACATAGTAAATCATTTGACTTAGTCTTTCTCTGCAGGCTTCTTGCAAAGATGAGGGGATAGTAAAAAGTAACAATTAAGGAAGGGGGTGAATTTGGATGAAAATTGGGTATAAGCAGGAAAACAACCATGGTAGTTTTGCATATTTGTGTGTGTGTGTGTGTGTGTGTGTGTGGTGTGATGAGAAGAGTTTAGTAGGATGAAAAAAGAGGAGATGTGGTGACTCACGGGGACCAGCCCTAAGTCCACCACTATTTAGTGTCTTCATTTGTGACCCTTACAAGATCTCTGACACTGGCTTGGTCTCCTTGCAGGTGGAATTAACAGCCAGAGGGTTATATCTGATAAGGATACAAGTCTAATAGCAGACTTGTGGAGGATGGAGACATGATCTATGAGGAGGTACCTATGATTCAACCTTCCCAACTCCATGGTGGCATCTTTCAGTGTAGTGTGTATTTTGGTAAGAGATCAACCACAAACTCTCATAACAAGAGAAGGATATTGGGGTTATAATTAGTGAAAACTTGAATCAGTGGGCTCATTGAAAGAAGGTGGCAATAAGACCATATCAAATCATAATTTGTATATTTAGAGATGTAATTTCAGTGGGCAAGGAAGCTGATGTTCTTTGGTCCACAGATGATAGGGGGCCCTTTTAGGTAGATTCAGTGCCAACTATCCCCCCCCCTCCAAGGGCCCTATCACAATACCAGAAGAAAGCCTGGTAACCACCATTTCTGTGGCACAGGTAAAAGCTGCATTGTCCAAAGCCAAGAATACAGCATTCATGTGACCTGATAATATCCCTGGCTGCATCCTACATGAGCTACAAAACGAACTGGCACCACATCTGTGTGCCCTGTTCAATCGCAGCCTTACCTCAAGCTATATCCCTAATGAATGGCACACTGCTACAGTCATCCCACTCCATAAAGGGGGAGCAACTACAGACCCTGGGAACTATCGCCCCATTAGCCTGACGAGTCTGGTATGCAAAGCTAGGGAGTGCATCATCATGGACCTGCTTAACAAAGATATATGCTATCTCCGAACTCTTGACCCCACACAGTTTGGTTTTGTCAAGGGGAGATCCTGCCTGCTGAACCTGGTTAACTTCTTCGAGGCAGTCACCAAGGCTGTGGATGAGGCAATGCATACAACCGACCTCGACCTGGCCAAGGCCTTTGATACCATTCCCCACTCAGGTATCATTGATAAAATCACCAAACTAGGCATCAGTCCTTATATCACTAGGTGGGTTGCAAACTGGCTCACAGACGGGACCCACAGAGTGAGAGTTGTGGTTTCCAAGTCAGACTGTCGATCAGTCACGAGTGGAGTCCCACAGGGCTCGGTCCTGGGCCCCCTCCTGTTTGGCATCTGCTTCTAGGAAGTGCAGGCCAACACAGAAGGACACTGGCTGACCAAGTTCACTGATGACTGCAAGCTAGGAGTCATGATCAAATAAGTGATACAGACATCCTACAAAAGGGCCTCTCTGAGACCAATGACTGGTTTCGGAACCATGGCCTGAAGCTGAACGCCAAAAAATGCGTTATCATCTCCTCTGGAAAAAACTCAGTTCCCACAAATTACCACAATGATGGGAGCCCACTGAACACTGAAGGGGCCATAAGAGATCTGGGCACCCAGGTTGACAGCCACCTTACCTTCGACCACCACATTGCCACTGTGGTCAGAAAGTCCTGTGTGGCACATCTTATAAACAAAGGTTTCACATCCAGGAAGAAAGAGGTCATCATGCCTTTCATCTCCAAAAGACTGCCTATTAAGCTTCCCATTCATGTCAAGCAGAGCACCTCGCTGGCCCTCGTCAAGAGAAATCTTGACGAGTGGATGGATAACAGAAAGTTCACTCTAGGGATCATTCCAGTTGCTTTACTGGATATGGGCACTGTGAACTAACATCGGGTGGCACTGTGCCTGGGCATTTTTTTTTGGGGTACGCTTGTAAAGGCTCCAGGGCTGTTAGCCTAGTACACACCTATGAGCCAATTAAACCTTCTCTACCCACTCCACCCTGCTTGCACTGTCTTCTTACTTCTCTTCCCCATTCCCCGTTACTCTGAAGTGTTGTTTCCAAATATTTAAACTCATCCACCTTTGCCAACTCTACTCCCTGCATCCTCACCATTCCTTTGTCCTCCCTCACATTCACGCACATATATTCTGTCTTAGTCCTACTGACCTTCATTCCTCTCCTCTCACGACCATAACTCCACCTCTCCAGGGTCTTCTCAACCTCTTCCCTACTCTCACTGCAGATCACAATATCATCCACAAACATCATAGCCCATCGGGGACTCCTGTATAATCTCGTCTGTCAACCTATTCATTGTCATTTCAAATAATAAAGGGCTCAGAGCTGATATTTGATGTAATCCCACCTCTACATTAAATGCATCCATCACTTCAACCACAGACCTCACCACTGTCACACTGCCCTAGTACATATCCTGTAACACTCTTACATACTTCTCTGCCACTCTTGGCTTCCTAATACAATACCACAACTCCTCTCTTGTCTTCTCAGCAAAAAGCAGCATAAGCTGACCTGGGATCATAGACTTTAGGTACACTGGACTTCCTTTGCACATGAACATGCAACTAGGATCTGTTCTAGACACAAGGGGGCACCCATCCCCTACACCAGTGCATCAGCCACTTAGCAGCTTTTCCTTGTGACATGTAGCAGGGGGTACAGAGTCATACTGCATGTAGTGTGATGACATCACGGATACAGCCCATGCTGTACCTGGGGCCTGTGTTGTGCATATGTACATGCCTGTGGTCCCACACAGTGGTGCAGTGTGTTCCCCAATACAAATCTGCATTCCAGCTCCTGTGCCTAGTATGTACTCCTCCCCAGTCAACTATGGATCTAAGCTAGGTCACTGCTTGTATACCATCATTTCCCCATGCACCATCCAATTTTGTGTTTCCAACCAACATCATCACCCCAATAAATCCTGGCTATATGGATTTCTACAGGTGGGAAAAGGTGGGAAAAGGTTATCCACGACCTAAGCCCTGTGTGTTTCCATTTTCCCTTTAAATAGCTTGAATAGCTATCACACTTCCTGTATCTGCAAACTAATTTTATACACTCACTGGGGGGTAGTAGAAACAGTTACATTTGAATTGGACTAGGGATCGCCTGTTCCAGAGAAGGGTTAGTCTCTGAGATACATATCTGTCTGTCCAGCATGACCTATTCATATCACATGTAATGTTTAAGTCTTTAGAATAGGTAATACTGTCTGTTTGCTTTGCGGATTTGCAGGAGGTTCATCAGAATGGAGTTTGACAATGCCTTGCATGCCAGGCATAAATATCCCCTCTAGAGCCTGTATGAGACAGACTAGAGAGGTAGGGCCTTGAGACGGTCTGCATGGGACATCTTACACCCTATATTATTTTAGTGAGGGACATCTGTGGTTGTTCCAGTTGATGGCACTGCCTGGTTAGATACATACCAACATGGGCATTGTACACAATGATACATCTGATGAATGCCAAATACAGCAAAACAATGACTTCCTTGGACCTAGATGTCATACCTTTGTTTATAAGTTGCACAACATAGAATGACTTCCTGACTACTGTAAACATGTGATGGTCAAAGAGCAGATTACTCTCTATGTATGTTCTCAAGTCCCCAAGTACTGGGTCAGCCCTTAAGGGGTGTGTGGTCAATTTGATAGTTGTTAGGAATGAATGACTTCCCAAGGGATACTATTATCCATTTCTTGGCATTTAGTTTTAGTCCATGGCTCTGGCACCTGTTGTATGTCTGTGTCAGTCCTTCCTGGAGAACATTTGAAGGACTTCATTTGTGACTGGCCTCTTTATAGAGGTGGACCTCCCTTTTCTAACTTCCTGGGTCCTGTCTGTGAGCCAGCTAGCTATCCACAGGGCAACATAAGGGTTTGTACCTAACTTTTTAAGTTTGTCAACAATGCCCGAGTGGGGGATTGTGTTAAATGCCTTGACCAGGTCAAGGTATGCAGTGTGAAACATTTTGCCCTCATCCATTGCTTTAATGACCTTCTCACAAAAGTCCACCAGGTTGAGTAGGCATGACCTGCTCTTGATGTAACTATACTGGAATGGGTCTAGTGTCTGAACATTTCCTATGTCATTATTGATCATTTCCATAATTATTTCCACGGCTTTGCATATGAGACTTGAGACTTATGGGTCTGTAGTTCCCAGGATGTGTAGATGTCCCACCTTTGTGCAGAGGGATGACTGCTGCTGTTCTCCAGCAAAAGAGGGTGCTTTTCCATTGTTGGGTCCTTGTCTTTGTTTTCTTGGACAGCAACTTTTTCCATTTATTGTAGTTTGTTGATGTCCATCATGGCAGCTTGATTTTACTTGGGGCTCTGGCTTTGATTCTATCTGGTATAGCAGAGTTTATACACTTATGCAAGTGATTGTACAGGGCTTTAGTGTAAGCGTCAGCATAGTTACCACTTTTAGCATGGGATGGGGCTTGGAATGCATTCATACGCGTCCACCTAGGAGGGTAAAGTTTGCCTTGGCAAAGTTTTTTAGTTTGATTTCACTGTTTGTAAGTTCTGTTGTTAGTGTCAGTTCGAAGGTGACTGATTTGTGGTCAATTTTAACTAATGAGGGGCCAACAGTTGCAGCAGTTTGTAAGTTGCACATGATAAAATTACTTCCTCACTACTGTAAACATGTGATGGTCAAAGACTAGATTACTCTCTATGTATGTACTCAAGTCCCCGAGTACTGGGTCAACCCTTAGGAGTGTTTTGTCAATCTGATAGTTATTAGGCATGAATGACTTCCCAAGGAATACTATTATCCATTTCTTGGCATTTCGTTTTAGTCCATGGTTGTTGTCTGGGTATGGACAATTTGCTCAAGGACATCTGAATTCACAAAGTCAAGGAACTTTTGTGCTAGCAAGCTTAGGCTAATGTAGGTTTCCCAGTTGATGGGATAATTGAAATCCCCCATAACCAGTGTGTTTGGTAAAAATTTGGATTGTCTTCAGTTTGGTTAAGTAAGCTTCTTGTGTGTCATGACCCATGGAGGGGTCTATAACTGGCTAGGACTTGAATGGGGGTCTTGCCCATTGTAACCTGGACCTGGCGTACCTCCATGGAGTTGCCCAGTCTAACTAAATGTAAGGTGAATTTATCTCTAATTTAGATTGAAACACTGCCTCCTTTGGTTTTCACACATTCTTTTTGTGGTCTAAAGGTGAGGAAGTTATTCTAGCCTTGCAGGGCCAGAGTACTGTCTGAGGCTTTAAACCAGGTTTCTGTAACTGCACAGACATCTGCATCTTCTAGAGATAGAAGTGCTTCCAGGGAGTGCAGTTTTTGGCTTGAGCTCCTAGCATTTAGCAGCATGACCCTTACTTTGTTCTGATTGGTTAAATTCACATTGGTAAGGTTGGTAAGGTTGTTTTTTGAGACCTTGCCTAAAAAAGGCACTATAAGGGAGGCAAGAGCCTTTGCCAGCCAAAAGCCCAGGCATGGCAGGTGCAAACCGTCTCTGGCAAAGCAGCGTGGTTTGTTGACCTTGGTTTCCCAGGCAGATGGCAACTGGATCTGCTTGGAATGACATAAAAAAACTAATAATTTTTTGTTTATACTACATTGTCATTCTAGGTGAGGGTAGTATGCTGCTCAATGCTAGGGACATGCCTGCCTGGTATGGGTCTACAGCAGAAGAATGAAAGCTGAAAACTGCGAATGCTCTTATATCAAACTTAAAAAATGAAACCACACAATGCCGAATGTACAGAACAGTGATTTTTTTTTTCCCAGGGAAAGAATCGCTGCTCCCAAAAAAACAAACAGAAAAAAAATGTACAGACTAACTTAAATATACCAACTTCAAGATTGCACCACAGTGGAGGAAATGTCAAAGTCCCGAGAATGGCAGTTTGACATTATGTGGTTTCATTTTTTTAAGTTAGATATAAGAGAGTTTGCTGTTTTCAGCTTTCGCTTTTCTGATATAGACCCGTCTGGGACACATACTCAAAGAGCTCGACCTATTTCTCTTCATATAGTCCAGTGAGGTACGTCTGAGGTCATTCACACCAACATGAACTATGACACAGTCATAACGGAACTTGTTGCTGAGAGACCTGAGTGCATGCTTGATTTGGTGAATCCTGGCACACGACAGGCAGCTCACCGTGACTTTCTCCTTGTCCAGCCTGGTGAGAGGGACATCCATGTGTCTCACTATTGAGTCTCCACTGACAAGAAAACTTGTTTTTTGAGTGTTAAGCCTTACAGGCCTTGGTGAGTGAGACATTGGTGTTATGGGTTTTCCCTTCACTTGTGACTTGCTTGTGATAAAAAGAATTACTGTAACTTACAGCGCTGCTGTTAGAATTCTGATAGTCATGTAAAAAGTAGTGTTGTAGTATTTTTAAATGTGGGTTTGTCTCTTTACATTTTTATGTATCTAAAGTAATTTGGCAAATGTTTTGTGCGTTCCCAGCAGTAGTGGCAGCGTGTAGAGTACTGTGAGGTAAGTTAAAGGTATATGCCATTTTCCCTCACTGTAGTGCGATCCTGGAGTTAGTATATATAATTAGGGGGGTGGGGGGCACAGCCACCCACATGGGGGAGTGTGGGGGGCATAGCCCCCTGCCTAGTTTGGTTGTACATTGTCCAGTTTCTGTTAAGAGGGTAAGTATGTAGTTTTTAAGTTCTGGAAAGGGTTAGTTATTGGTGTTCTAAGTGTGCTGGTCTATGGTTTAAGATTTAGTATGTTGAAATTCAGCATTGTAAGCTGTTGATGAAATGGGAGTCAGTCAAATAAAATTTAGATCAATTGGGTGTCAGTCAAATGAGTTTTAGGTCAGGTGAAGTAGACCTATATATATATATATATATATATATATATATATATATATATATATATATATATATATATATATATGGGTCTACCTGATAACACCGACACGCCAAAACACCGACAACGAAATAACCCACAGGACAAAACCGAAAAAAAACGAAAGTTCAAAAACACGACACTTCACATGCCTGACAAACCACAATCCCGACAATCAACAAAACAAATACCTTTCCCGAAAAACACACACACAGCACAAGCACACCAAACATCTTACAAAACCTACACTAAACCTTACATACACAACTATTTATGCACTAACCTTAACCCAAACCCTAACCCTAAGTTCCATCACTATCGCACACTTACATTACCCGCACCCTAACCCTAACTCACTTAATCTGTCCTTAACGTCTGTCACTGTCGCATATTTACCTTACCCGCACCCTAACTCACTTAATCCACCTCTAACCCTCAATTCTGTCACTATCGCACACTTACCTTACCTGCACCCTAACCCTAACTCACTTCCATCCCTAAACCTAAAGTCCATCACTATCGCACACTTACCTGACCCGCACCCTACCCTAACGTCCATCACTATCACACACTTACCTTACCTATACCCTGACGTCCATCCCTATCGCACACTTACCTTAACGTGTCAGTGTTCTCAGCATCAGGATCCTCAACGTCCGATCATCTCCATTGTCGATCTTCCGGTGTCGGTGTTCCCGTTGTCGGAGTTGTGGACTTTCGGCGTTTTCAGGTAGACCTATATATCTATATATATATATATATATATATATATATATATATATATATACATATATATATATATACATTTTTTTTCGTGTTTCTAGTTCAGTCTTATTGTGTGAAGTAATAGCGTTGCTATTTGCATAAACTGTGTTTTGAATAGCTATTTGTGTTTTTTGTAGGGTATTTATGAATGAACTCTCCTATGGATGATTTCCCTGATGCCCTGACCACATTTCCCCTAGTAATGTAAATACCACTGTGTGTCTCTAGCCTATTGGGACTAAACCAGTCAACAAAGGATGAATAAACTACATTGTAGTTCTGAACTGATATTTAACTTTTTAAGGTATCCGTACATTTGTGGTATTATTTTAGTAGTGTACTGAGGTTTATCGTAGTACATGTTAAGCTTTATAGTTTTACATTTTTAGCAATTTTAATATTTTGTAATTCAGGCATTTACTCTTCAATTGGTTGATTTTCAGTATTTTTATTTAAACTCTTCAGTTTAGCCGTTTTCACTTGTTAAACTATAGTTAAACAAATACAACACAATCTTAAACCAATAAAATCCTGAAAAATTACAATAATTTCACTGCTCTGGTAACTAATAGTTATTTCACAGGAAAGTTATTCACTTGTCTGTAACAAATTAAAAAGATCCTCCACCCATCCTAGGAGGTGCCCGTATGATTAACAATTATGTCTGCCGTACTTGAAAATTTCTTTTATGATTGGCAGCAAGAACCCATCTTAATGCTACAATGAAAACACTGCAAAAACAGAGAGAAAAGTAAACAAAAATGTCTTGCTTCCCCCATTGGTGCAGATACAATTTTTTATGTGCATCTGCTTCCCAGAGCAGTTAGACAGGAATGATTTGCCTCACCGAAGGTCTGTATGGCAGCAGAAAATGATGTGTGTAATACTGTGTTATTACACAGTAATATGCCCTACTCTAAACCTCAGAAACACATAGTGTTGTATAGTTAAACATCAGTAGTGAAACTAAATTTAACATTCACTCATTTTTCTGCATTTTCTATGTCATCAGCTTGAAATATTTTATTACGTGTCAGCCCACCCTACTAATCTGGTAAACAGATGAATGTATAAAACTGTAAAGTCACTACAAAAAGAAGGCAAACGCTGAGACACCTGGTGTAGTTTTGAAGCTCAAGCAGCAATATTATATTAGCATGGTGGCATTGGGCTGACGGAAGGCAAATATGGCTAAGTTTTTATATTACCTACACTTGATTTTTCCAAATTGAAAATGAGATAATAGTTTACTGTGATGATGTCTGGAACCCATTTCATTGATGTTCAGAAAGTCCATAATGCTAAATATACTTAAGGTGCTTTAGATTATTTTAAATAGTGTTATTTTGCATTGTCATTATGTGTTTACATTAATACTGTGCTGTGTCCTTGGCTTCCTTTTAAATTTAACCTACTTAGTTATTAAAATCGCTGTTTGTTCTCTCATCATGTCCTATTTACAAGCATCTTTGATTTGCACAAGATGTACTGTTTCATTTCCCTGCCTGTTACTCAATATGCAGATGTTGCTACCATTTTCAAGTACTTGAGCCTGAAAATAGTCCACATGGATCAGTGTACTACTCCATTTAACAGATAAATAAATATTGTCAGTACAAGCACAAACCCGGCATGCTGTACAAGGTACATTAATAAATGATCACCCAAGTGCATCTTGTAACCACTATAATTTACCTCTAACCAGCTCCAGCATCTCTCTCACACCTAATCTACAACAGCCTTACCACTAAGTTTCCAAATTCTTCTCTGTTAACTCCTTTACTTAAATATACTGTGTTTTCCTTAAGACGGTCATACAACTGTTCTGACATGAAAAATAGCTTGTTTGTTTCCACTTTTAAAAGTACTAGACATTATACTCTGCTACTCCTAAAAATGCAATTTCTGTGCCTTTGTCTTTAATAATACATTGCAAATCATGTCCATTGATTCTCTATTTATTTATTTTGTTGACATTTGTTAACCGGGTTGATCCTGCTGGGCTTGTGGCCCATTTTCAGAGGAGACTCGAGGAGAAAAGTTCCAATAAATACACAGTAAAAGTACATCACAATATAAAATGATTAATTACATTCATATGGCTATAATAGACAACTAGAGAATTTTTTAAATTGGTTATACAGCAAAAGTAAAGTACAGAGTAGAAAAAAATAATCAAAAAGGAACATGAGTATTGTACACAGAGAGACAGTACTTGTATACAAAGAAAATTTTTCTGCTTCATCTCTAGACAATTTGACAAAACCCCTGACCTCCCTCAACCAACACATTGTCTTCCATTTCCCTACTTGTCTCCAGGCCCTGAAGTTCTACCATTTGTCAAAAGAGCAGACTTAGTTTCTCCACCATTAAATAAGTTGTCAAAAAACACATAAAGAATTTCCAAGATTACTGTAAATTGATCAACAAGTTGACTAGAACTGTCTCTGTGAAAAAAGAAACTTTGGAAAACAGTCAGCATAAAACATTAATTTAGGTAAGATTCAGTTACTTTTTAGCCGCTATAGTGCATGGATATCAGCCAAGATGAAATCTGAAGAAAGGAGAGGAAACTTTGCTAGAAAAGAAGAAGCAAAATCTGTGGAGTGGAAGAGTCTTACAGCTGTTCAGCAAAAAGCAGTTCAGATTTCAGCTTCAGTGTAGGAGAGGGCTTCCAGTAATTTAGAGGAAAAAAATAAATAAAATGCATTCAAAGATGTATAAAATAAGTGAGACACTAAATGAATATGTGCAGTCAAAAGAAAAAGTCTGAAAAGAATAGAATAAGCTTTAAGTAGTTACACAGATGAGCTAGTAAAACTACAGAAATCAGAGGCTGAAATGAAGGAAAGACTGGTTGAGGAGGGGTGGTCAATCTTGGCTAACTGAGAACAACAACTGTTGAAAGATTTGTGACTGAAAACATTTCTCTGACAGAACATATAATCAAAAAATTAGAATTGGAGATGCTTGTTAACTAACTTTGTTCACTAAAAGTCAAAGAAAAGGTTTATAGCTTCACGCTCTTCAAAAACTGTAATTTTCCTGTCAGAATTTCAACTGCTTGGTTAAGAGAAAAGAGACTTCAACAAGAGCCACTCAAGAAATTGTGCTCAAGATTCTTGTGTTAAAAAAGACATCAAGTCAATAATTTATAGTGTACAAGATGTATCACTTAAAATTGGTAAACTGGATACCAAAAATAGAAAATTTCAAAGAAGAGTCCAGAAAGAAGATGGAACATTTAGAAATTCTTATGAAACAACACAATGCACAAATCAGCAGTATGGAAGAAGCTTGAACTGATCATGAAGAGAGAATAACTGAAGGTTGTTGATGAAGCAATGAACACTTAAAAAAGCTTGAAAACAAAAGAATGTTCCAGTTGTGTGAAAATGCTTGATTCTTGCTTGCCTTGCTTCCCCACCTACTCCTTGAGCTGTTTTGAAGAAAGTATAGGTCAAAGTTCATCACTTATGTCTGTAGAAACAGAAAGGAATTTTCTTTTTCTTTCCTTTTTTTCAAGTATGTATGTGTGAAATCTATTCAAAAGAACAACTTTTTAATATTTATTTAAAGATGAATTGTTAAAACAAAAGCTATAGTAATGTTTTATGTTGAGCTGTTGCTTGACATCTTTGATTACATTTTGTTAAATGTTAATAGCATATGATGTAGTGTTATTAACTCTAACTGTACATACTAATGGAAATAAGTAAAGTTAGATATTGCTGCTAACCAGATTTTATTGGATCCAATGTGTGCTTATTTTACCTGTTTTGTGGGACTACATTATGGATCTACTACTGGACTGGACTATAATTTTAATAAAATATAAAGGTAATCACTGGCTTCTTTGCTTGTGTGGTGGTGAAATAAAGTTAGATGTTTGTCACTGATTAGAACAGTTAAAAAAATAAGAAGAATGAGAAATGTACAGAGGAAATTAGCAGCAGATATGTGCTGTGAGTTGTCATTTTCACATGCTGTAATCAAATTATGATGTCAGAATGTGAAGCTTACATCAGAGCAGTAGTTCACAATGGCTAAAGCACACATTCAGATTAAACCAGCAGGAATTATGTTATATATATATATATATATATGTGTGTCTGTGTGTGTGTGTGTATGTCACGAATGCTTGTAATACTAGAAATAGATGAGCAAACTCATTATGAATAATATGCAAATGCACAAGGAATGAAATATCTACTTTGTAAGATTAATAAAAGAGCAGAATCAGTAAGATAATATATACACATACTGTTCTCTCTAATAGAGAGCTTATTAAATAGCTCTTTGATAGGAGATTTTAGAAATACAAGTTATATGGACTAGGGTAGAATATTAGTGGCAAATAAGACAGAAAAATATATTTAAATAAACTGCTTATAAGAAAGATATTTTACATATACCTGTATATAGCAGAAATGTGAATGTACAAGATTTCACATAATTTACATAGAAAACCATATAAGATATTTGAAGATATCTTTTAAGTTGAAATTTAAAGCTTAGTCATGTGAACTTTGAAGCTTTTTGCATATTGTATGTTGTTAGATTCACTAAGACTACCTGAAATAATTCATTTCATAAGTTAGAGGTGAAATTTGAGTGTTATATTGCTGAATCAGTACATTCATTTTAATAAAAAGTAAAGTAGATTTTTCAATTTGAACCTGGAAAGGGAGAATGGGGTTTGAATTTAGCACATTGTAACTTTTGAATACAGTATAGACTGCAAATGTTTTTGACTCCATAGAAATTGTAACTTTTGAATACAGTATAGACTGCAAATGTTTTTGACTACATAGAAATTGGAAGACAGTACATATTTTTACAAATTTGTTTTTATAAGCTAAAGGATTTTTAAATATGTTGATGTTTTTCATACATACACAATTTTAAGATATAGATACTTGTACTTTATTTTTTTTTAGCTCTAAAAAATATGTATATATCTTTTACATGCATTGGTTTTCCTTTTGTATAATAGTTTAGTATGATAAGATTACCTGTCATCTGTAAGTTTATAAATAATCTTTATCTCTTCAGGTCCCATGGTGTTCTCCTTATTTATGTTGAGATTTTGATATAATGTTAAATGAGTGAATAATTTGGGAATATTTAACGGATAAGTTATGCTACTATTTCATAAATAGGTATATAGTGCACTATTTGTTGTATTATTTAATATTTGAGATTAACAAAAGAGGATTATTAAACTTTTTATGTAGTAATTGGAAAAATAAGTTTTAAATAGCAAAATATATAAATTAGTAGTCTCCTATTATTTTAACTTGTATATAATACATTAATTATTTGCAAGTCACTGTAATCTTTGTATAGTTTTTGATGAACTTTTAGGTAATGAGATAGTGTAGTAGTTAATCTATTCGAGAGGCAAACTAGGAACTCTGGTATCCATGGTAGGTTTTGTTTTATTAGTAATAGTTACAGTTACAGCTGTAGACTTGCTTTTTTGTTATTTATGAGTTTTAATAGTTTAGTTTATAGAAAGGAAATATTCAAAAATGTTGAATGTTAAGACGGTTGAAGAAATGCATCAATGTCTTGTATACAATTAAATTAATATGGTGGAAAAATGTGTCATATCTTTTAAAAGAAATGTTTTTTAAATACACAGCATGGATAGTTTTAATAAATTATCTGTTACTATAAATGGATTAAATTAATAGCAACCAAAGGAAATTGTTAATGAAATATCTAAAATTAAAGAAAAGACTAGTTGAATGTGAAACTTCTTAAGAAGAACTGTTTCAAAAAATAGAGATGGAAGACAGAGTGTAGAGAAAACCTGAGATTTGCTGCTGTACCCAAGAAACTGGAAAGAACAGATTGCATGAGTTTTTTCTTAAAGTTTAAATAAACAGTGGAATTACACAGTAAGATTTATTAATTGAAAGGCCATACAGCATGTATAATTCAAATCTGACCAAAACCAAGACCTAGAGTAGTAAAAGTGCAGTCGTAAAAGCAGATGGGTGAAGTATTATCAGTTGGGGATAGCAAAAGTTTTGTGGAAGATGATTATTCACTGTACACCATGCAGAAGAGAAGCAAGTTTATCTATGCAGTCAGAGGATGTTGAGTGGCAGGTGAGAGATTCAAGTTGTCAGATCCAGCTGCCTTCAGAACATTTTTTCCTGAAGGAGCAAAGACATTTTATATGCAGAACAGGTGAAAGAGGAAAAAGAGAGCCAGCAGATGGAAGGGGATTCTGCTCCATTCTCTTGACAAGGACACAAACCATAAACAGGACTTGTCAGTAAAACATTTTCCTGTGTTCCAAAGAAAAATGGTTGTGCGTCAGAAAAAAGCACAGAAGCTAAGTAAAATATCAGGAAAACCTTAAACTTGAACTAGAGATCAGTGTTGGATGGTTAAGAAGATGGCCAGCAAGAATGTGAAAGTAGGAAGTAAACAGAACTATAAAGTGCCACTTCCATAAGATTCAGTTTGGACATGTTTCTGCAATAAGTGGGAAAAAAAGTGTGGAGGTTTGTGGACTGTTGAACTAGTGGGTGGACTCTGAAGCATAATTTCCACTTTGTCATTAATATTTAGAAGGATAATAAAGGGAATGAAGATGTAATGTATATCTAGATGTACCATAAAATTTTAAAACAAAAGGTATAACATTGAATGCTGTGTAAGTATATCTGTATTTTATGTTACTAATATGTAGAAAATCTTATATACTTTAAAATGTATTAAAACTTTGCATTTGATGTATTGTACTGTTTGACAACTTGTATGAAATCTTTGGATGTTGTATATATAATATTGTCTTATATACTTGATTTGTAATTGGAGCTTTTCTCCCCGGGCCTCCACTGAAAATGGGTTTTCAACCAAGTGGACTTTCCTGGTCGACAAATGTCAATAAATAAATCAATATAATCGATTTATTGATGTCAGTTGCATATTATACAGTAAAATTGTTCTGTACAGTATGCAGAGGTACTTTAAATTGCAGTTGAGGGGAGTCTTATCTGTAACTGCTGTTAATGTCAGTGGTGTTAAAATCAGAAAGTACTTTTTTATCTGGGGTTTATGGTATAACAAGATAAATACTAGATATAAGCAGTATAATGTGATCTTGGGCTACAAGGGGGTGGGAAAGAGGTGGAAGTGAACTGATCATTTGTATGTATTAAATTATATTGGTTATTTTGATATTATGCACAGAGGCATGGAAGCTAGCCCTGCCGTGGTAGTTCATTCGTACCACTCACTCGCACACACGCAGTCACCTATGGCCAATTTAGAGTGACCAATCCACTTACTGCATGTCTTTGGAATGTGGGAGGAAACCCACATGACTGCAGGGAGGGCATGCAGACTCCGCACAGAAGGCACCCCTGCCGAGAATCAAAACGGAGAACCTCTTGCTATGAGGTGATAGCACTAACCGCTGCACCACTGTGGCTGTGACACAAAAGTTAAATACATCATGCAATATATACAGAGTAAAATAACACACATGTATGCTCAACACTGTTAGTAGAGAGCCAACTTTATTAAATAAAAAGTAACGAAGAAAGAATGAGCCAGTGGAGAGAAGTATGAATTTGCCTGGAAAGGATGCAGAATGACACAGCCATGAATTCTCAAGGTAGGTTTTTGGTCTTCATTTAAATAGGTAAAGAGTATGGATCTGTCTCAGAGTATTGAGAATATTGTTCCTTATCCTGGAGATACAGTTGGAGTACAATGCATCACCATGAGAAGGGTGTAATCTTTGTGCGCATTGTCTTTGGAGCAGAGAATTCTGACAGGGGATGTACCATTGAAAAAAGAGGTTGAAAAGATGGGTGTCCATTTGGTTTACATCTGTTTGGTTGATAAAGCCCTTTGTGTGCAACCTTTATCTGGGTATGTCGCTCCACAACAGTCAATGAATACTTTCACCTCATTTATTAAGATACATACAAGCTTAAACTTCAAAACATGGTATTATTCTTTAAGCACTTATCCAAGTCACCTATCATATTGGTGTCACAAAATCAACTTGAAGCAATGTACTGTAGAAAACCAGTAGCAACTATAAACATCTAATCCATTAATACTATCCAACATATCAAGTCCTCATTTGAAAAAAAAAAACTTCAGCTGAAGCAAGAAACCAAATGCAATAAAACATCACCCAGCCAACCAGACACAGCCAACAAATCAAGCTTCCAATCACATGAGACTGCATTCTGGAGCCAGGACAGCTAATAGTAACTTATTTCCCCTCAAATTCAACCTCTTAGACTGCTTTTACAATAACAGGATCACCATAGTAGGAGCTGTACTACTTCCCAGTTCTGCACTACATATTTGGCTTATCAAACTTTTATTTGTATTAGAAACATACCTGTTTAATGCTTTACTCAATAAGAACATACATCCTGGAAGTCTCGGATAAACTGCCTAGTAGACGTGGACCTCCCACATGAGCCACTGAGCTGAAACTAAAACAGCACAATTCCCAGAGAAGATAGTGTAATGTAAAGAGATCTTAAGTTCAAAAAGTATACCTGAATAAGAAAAGTTTTCTGTCACTGATACTATGTGAAAACTACTCTTATAAAAGGCAACATTTCCAAAATGGTAATTTATTATTCACACCTTAAGTGATATATATCTTATAAATATAATTCAGTGGATGAAGGCAAACTAATATTAATTCAAAACAAAAAAATCATACAGTTAATTAATCCTGATTAAATCATTAAATATCACTTGCTTGAATTTATAAACAAATTGACTAGCATACAGTTTCTTCATGAAAAAATAAATTTCAGGTTACAAAGAAGCAAGGAAAATCCCACATAAAAGCTACTTTTGACACAATGCCATATTTGTTTTCTTTTTCTCCCCTTCAGACATAAGAGAAAACTTTAATAGTTGCAATGCATATAAATACTTAAGTGTTGCCAGCAGCTTTACTGTACAAGTTTCTATTTATATTTTTTTGTTGTTGTTATTGAATGTTGTGGATATATGAAATGGCTTCTGCAGGAGTGCTGAAAATCTTAGTGCATTTAGGAAGGAAGTTCTGCTAGATATAGTTGATGTGTTTTTGTATTATTCATTTCAATGATCTAGCCAAATGCCAGTATTGCTTTGCTCTTTTTGATTGTTTTGATTGATTAGTTATCATATCTAATATTATTGCTACCTATTTTAACTGATGGATTAGACCGAGTAGACCTTAGGATTAGTTTTTGGTTATTACAGATCTTGGAGAGATGTTTAGATTAATGTGGAGTTCAAAATAGACCCATGTGCTCTTTCTGTTCCTTGAGGGAACTTTTCTTGAAGATTTAAGATTTTTCATAACCCTCTTGTTAAAAAGTTATAATATTGTCGGTCTTCACTTTTTGGCAACACTACATATTCTTAGGTTATTTCGTCTTTCTCAAGTCTAGAGGTCTTCATGTTTATGTAGCTATTTTGTTTTAGTAGGAATTACATCTCTAGTTCTTTTCTTTTAGTCTTCTGTTGGTTTTGGGTAGTAATATCTCTACATCAGTTATTTGGATTCCTCTGTACTGATATTTTTAACATTTCAGTCTGTTGTATTGAGTCTACTTCCTATACATGGTCATTTTCTGGGACAGTTCTTATATTGTGATTATCTACTCCAGATAATTTCTCAGAGATGCTTCTTGTTGTGATGTTTTAGAAGTACTTGTCTTAATGTTGATCCAAATTATTGTTTAAGTGAAAGGTTGCATTATGTGGTAAGCTGCAAACTTCAAAATTCGGTGAATATTTAGTGAAATAAAGTATTTATGATAGCATGATTACTTTTTTCACTTGACATTGTATTTCTATTTTTCTCAAATTGTAGCTGCAGAACATCCGTAAAGAGTTCCTTGCATGTTCATAGGCATTTTGGATAGAATCTCAAATTGTATTTCTTGTGTGATGGACATTATATGAATAGAAACATCATATGCAATGCTGTCATTAGAACATAAATCAAAATTTATGTGGTGCCTCATTCTATAATGATGAATTAAGCCCAATTTATTTTACTTTTACACAAATGTTATGTAAAATTTTAGTTCTTTCTTAAATTCTTCTTATAACTACAGACAGCCTGTGAAGACCTGCTCACACAAAAGCCATTTCTTATAGACTTTCAAATTGTATTAATTGTATGATGGACATTACATGACTGCAAACGTCATACAAAATGCTCTCATTGGAGCATAATGCAAAAGAATTAATGTAATACCTCATTTCATAACAAGCTGAGTCTGGTTTCACCTATACAAAAATATTACATCTGTAGCATTAAATGTCATTTGCACCTTTTAAAATTGGTTTACTTTTTTTCTTTTTATAATAAAGCATTTAAAAAGTTTTAATGTTTTTTTTTTTACACAGTTGCTCATTTAAAACATTAAGATTAATGCCGAAAAATGTAGAGACATACCTTGATGTTACGCTTATTTTTAATATGACTAACCTCTTAATACCATGAAGATTGAAACAATTCCTTATGAAGGGATTTATACAATGCACAAATAGTATGTTTGGATGTTTATGTTTATTCTAAGTATGACATTAACAGTATCTTGTTCTCTTAGAGGAGTAATTCTGTTGTTACTAAATTATATGTTAACTGCATAGACAATAATATAACATCACATGTTAAAATTTGCCATTTTGTTTTGTGGGTTGCAAAATATTCCAAACAGACACCAAAGCAGACTCTTAGACAAGCTTCAAATAATTAAGATTATAATTGTGCTTCTTTAAATAATGTTTTGTACAGAGGCAGTAGTAGATAATTACTGTTTCAGACATGAAGAGGGAATGCAAGAGGGAAGCTACTCAGGGCCACTGTTACCAGTAATTTGAATGTGGTCTGTTTTGCTCCATGGTAGGCCTCAAGCTCAGTGGAAGTGTAACAGAATATTCTTTGGAGCTAAGGCACTAGGAGAAGGTTTGTAAATCCCTTTATTGCAAGAAAGGTTATGTTTAGTAACTCACCCATATGAAGTCAAACATGGAAACATCAAAAAAAAAAAAAAAAAACTGGCATTAGTGTTGCTGAAGTGATTCCTGTAATTTAACAAAAAAAGTTCTCAAATATTTTAGTCACAGTAGTCTTGTGAGTCTTTTATTAACATCATCCTTATAAATAATCATAAACTGAAGCCTCGTAAATACAAATGGTACTAATCCCTGTTCTTCTTGATTGCTTGCATATGCCCAGGAGGATGTTGTGAAGCTCCTGGTTAGAATTAAGAGGAAAGTACAGTTATTAGTCATTTTCTAAATAATATCTGAATAATATATTTGCCAACTATGTAAAACACTGACTACTAATCATTATGAATTAATTACAGAAAGGCTTCTTTCAGTGAACCACACACTGCCAGATCTAAAACATTATCCCAGTTGGGAACAAGTACAATTATTTTATGACTTTTAGAAATTTTCCATCAGCATATAACGCAATTTTAAATTTATCCTTAAACGTATCACTACCTCACATCAAAAGTATACAAGATCCTTTCAAGGGCTGCTGCAAGCTCCTTAACATTCACCCAGCTCTTCATTTCTTTTCATTAGCACACTTTTACATTCTTAAACATCAGCTTCATAAAGAGTGACTTCTATAGTTTACAGATATTTCAAAGATCAGTCCCCGGACCATGTAAAAGTGCAAGCTACATATCAAACTAATCCTGTAAATCGGGACAGTGTGTGTACGCATGTGAGTGTGTACTTGCCTGTCTGTCAGTAGATGTAAACACACACACTTTCTCCCTCTCTCCTACATCCATATATGATACTACATTTTGTTATCTTGCTCATCTGTTTGGTACTTTGCGTCCTTCTGCCTCAGCTAATCTCCTCATCCTCCCCAGTGCTCTCTAAGGAGAAAAAAATATACAGTAACAAGCCAGCTACTCAGACAGCTACAGTGCAACTTCTGCCATGGAAAATCTACTGGCCAGTTAGCTTTTCTGATGGCTCCCTATTGAAATGTTGGCACTCAAAATGAAGATTACTGGAAAGCTGGAACCCCCCCACCCCGAAAACATGAAGAAGAATGACTCTCAAATTGCTTCTCCTTAAAAATGCTTTTTGCATGGTGGGTAAGCCCACCTGCTCCCCCCCAAACTTTTATGTACCAACTCCAAGATTGTTATACCTCAGAGAAATGGTAATATTCTGAGAAGTAGCATCTCGAACTTAATGTATATAAAGTCTGTTCTTTCAGCCATTCACTCTCTGCATTTTGGGACACACTGTAGTGGTTCCCGACATTTCATATGGTTAACCTTTTTGGACATCTGTGCCTCTGTCCACATCATTTATGTAATTAGCAGTATTCACTTCAGCATAAGATAAAACATATTAAATTAAATTATGCTAAACACTTTCCTCCTTTAACTCATTGCAGCCTAGTGATGTCTCCCGGCATTTCCGCAGTTAAGATGGTTCTCGGTCTCACTTATTGTTTGTTCATATTTACATCAGTAATTCTTCTTCAAGCTTAAACAATGGCAAACACAATTGTACTAATATTTGATCTCTGACTAGTACAGATGGAGATACTGAGTATTGTTAACTGTTTATTTGTATTGTAGTCATTTTCATGTGTCTCTAAATGTCTCAGCTGTTGACAGACAAAACTGCTTACCCTCATATGAAAGCTCACTGTTGTATAAAGAAAATGCTCACAGCAGTGCATGTGTGTTGTGTTTATACAATATTGCATAATTCATATTTACTGTGTTATTGTGGCTTACAAAATCCAGTTTAAGACATAGAACTGAATGAATACAGTCATTGTAAATATTAATTTGTGCTGAATAGTTTGCAATTTACAGTTTTCTAGTAACACGATTCTAGAGATATGAGCATTTGTTTGAACTGTGAGCCAATGACTTAATTTTTTTAAAGGCTCAGGCTACGTCCACTGGTAGTTAGAATACAAACTTAAAAGAGCTCCATTGGAGGGAATGAGGGAAAGTTGAGGCTGCCCACAAGTTGTCCCCACCAAAAAGGCACCCCATTCAAATAATCAGATTCAAGCACTTTGCTGGCCTTACTACAACATTCCTTCCTATCAAATTAACCTTTGTAAAACAATGTACTTCATCACATGCTTCATTCAAGCACAAGCCAAAACCATCATTCAGAAAACCCATAGGTGTCCCATCCTAAATATTCCCTTCCTTCCATTAAAAAGGACAATAGAGTGCTGACTTGTTGGAACATGGGCTAAATTCTTGGCTAGGCTTGTAAGAGCCTCAGGGCCAATAGCCTAGTAACTTCCTATGATCCTATAAAAGACACTAGTCATTATACAGCCCCCTCCCAAACAGTTTTCAAAAATCAGAAGCAATTCATCATGTCTTTTATGAAGAAATACTTTTAGGAAACATTACTGATTCTCCAACTCCATTATCTGCCATCATTTTAAACATCCATTGCTGCCAGCATTGTTAGTTTGTAGGTACTATTCCCAGCTGAGAATATCTGCAAACCACTCCGGGCATAATCATGCATTAAGGGGCAAGGAAAATAAAACTTGACACATTAGACACATTACCCTGCTCACCTCTTTTGTTACACTTGAATTCTTCAAACTCCACCCACAACCATTGTACTCAATTTCTACAATCCATTTTTTTCGACTTCAGTACTTTTTTCATTAAATAAATAATCTTACAATATTTTACTTGCAGAAAGTGAACTTTCCTTTGCAATCTTGCAGTCAAACCTACCAATCAGATGCAATAGTGACATATAATCATTTTATCTACATACAGGCAGATTATAAAACACTGTGCATTACCTCGACTCCCTCTAGGTCCGGTGAGATAACCCAACAACTTATTCTGCATGATAATCTTAGTAGTATGAAGTATCACACGCATATAATTCTGAATGAGCCCAAATTACTCAAACTTTTAATCAATCAGTTCAAAGCTCTAAATTACCATGTATAGATAAACTCTCAAAAACTTACTATAAAATTACTTCTCTTTCTATAGTGTAGTGTAATTGTTGTTGGGTCTTTCAGCTTATCCCGGTTAGGGGTCGCCACAGTGGAACTCCGGTACGCTAATGTTTGGTAGTGGATTTTTACGTGCCGAGTTACTAGCCCTGACGCACAACCTTCAACGAAGGCATGCTCATTCACGCATGCCTCCACACACAAGACGCTCTAGCTGAGAATCGAACGGGACAACGTCTTGCTGTGAGGCGACAACACTACTGCAGCACCACTACCGCGGGGATTCTATAGTGTAGTGTAATTACATAGCTATATTTAATACCCCTTTTAGTTGTTACAGGTGGCAGTTCCTATGCCGTCAATTCCCGTATGATTTGACTAGTTATAAATTCAAAAGTGTCTCAAATGGTCTTGTTTGGAAATTCACTGCCATATTGTTTGTAAAACATAGTAAAATTTTTCACTTTCAAATCTAACAATTAATAGTAAGCGACCAAGTTTGCAGTTTTTACCCTATTAATTAAAGACAGCTTCATATTTTCAGCATCTTTATGCAAGTACTTTGAAAACAAACTAAATCTTTGTTGCAGTGTGTTTTACAAATATAATTCCATGCTTTCAGTCACTACTGAATTCAAGATATGTACATATGGTTTCAGCAGTTTAGCATCATATTTGAGTTGGTGTCATTGCAGACCAGTTACTTTATGCATTCTGCATAGGTACTAATGAGTGCAGTAAAAGGTCATTAACCCTTTTGTAATTCTCATAGTGATTGTGTATATAATAGTCCCCTTCCCTGTACTGTAAATGGTAAAAAGCTTTGTAGTTCCCACATTATATATGGTTATAATAACTGGATGAAAACCAAAGTTTATTAACAGTCATTTGTGTACATGCACACACCTTTCAGCTATTTATTACTATATTCGGTTTGGAATCGTCTTTGCACTCCACACACCTTCTGTACATGTACTGTTGTGTTCAGAACAAGATCATAATTCCCATTGGCTTTCCATGTGCACAAGTGTAGTATTAATGTGATAAATTACTGGCTGACAGTGTACTTTCGATCATAGGAAGTAAATTTAAACCAAACGTTGCACTATCATTTTTTTTTTGCAAACTTCATAATCCGTATCAAATCGTTCACCCAGTGTATGTTGTTCATGTATTCATAGGGGTAAATGTACCTTTTGTGGCCAGTGGTACCAAGCTGTAGGACATATAACTGAACCTCCTCATCTTTTTTTTTTAAACATCTTTATTAAATCCCTAAATTGCTCAATTCTTGACTTCCTTTAAAGCTCATGCCTCCTGCTAAAATTTATTCTGCTTGTATTGCTCAGTCCTTTTTTCTAAAGAACACATCTCTGTTTATTTTATCTCCTTTACAAAATCCCTTACTTCTATTGCAGTTGGTTTAGAATTTGATTTCCATTTATTTTCATCTTGTTTTATGTATCTTCAACTTTCATATGTAGCACACCCGCAGGTGTAGCTGAAGAGATATGGGTTCCTTCCTACCTGACTCTGGTGACACCCCCATAGGCCCAACACACCAAGGTGGCAAGAGGGACAGATTTTATTCTAGGTGACACATCTAGTTTAAAAAGGCAATAGCAAAACCATAAACAAATTATTTCAACAGTGCAACAGTTAGCAATAAATCAAGATGAGATATGCATGCAGTAAAAACATACATTCACCCTCTTCCCAAAACTCAACAGAAGAAAGTCTTGACATTCAAACATGCACAAAGAAGGCAGAAATACCTCACAAAGAGGATTACTGGCCTCAAACAGATGCCCTACGCAGACCGTCTCCGTCACATATTGCCTACTCAGAGGCGAGCTAACATACAAAGCTATGTCAAACCCAGAGCTGTTGGACATGCTCCACTTAAAGAAATCCAAATCCCTCCGAGATACACGCTCTAGGGACCTAAACCTTGTCATCACAATAAACAGAACATTCTGGAGGGATAGAGCCTTGTCCCAGAGACTTCCCATTCTCTGGAACAGACTACCTATCTATGTCAAACAGAGCTCATCATTAGCACTCTTCAAGAAAAATCTTGATGATTGGATGAGAGATAGGAAATTCACCCCGGGGATCACTTCTGTGGCTCTGCTTGACAGGGGCACAGGAAAATAATTTTCTTGGGTGGCAAAAGCCAGGGTACCTTTTTGGCTAGGTTATATAGGCCCTAGGGCCAATTAGCTAGTACCTACCTATGAACCTAATATCCACGAGCAGTAAAACTTTATAATGCAGCAATACAAGCACAGGAAAAAATGCAGTGTCATTAAGCAATAAAAGAGTCATAATACAACAATACAGATATGAGAAAATTCAATGTCATTGAGCAGCAAAATTCTTGAGGACATCAGTACTAACATGAGCAAAATGCAATGCCATTGAACAATGAGGATTTATAATGCAACAATACAAATATGAGAGAATGCAATGTCATTCAGCAGTACTAACACCCCCTACCCCCTTGATCAATTCTAAACAGACCAACTATGAAACACTCTATTATACCCTGTTCACTGGCCAGTGACTATTTACAGTCTTGGTGCCGGCATGATGGGGCCCAAGTTGGAGCTTATATAGATCCCAGTTATTTGTAATCCTCAAAGCATTTTGGGGGGGGAACACAATCTTATAAAAATGATGGTCAGAGCCTCCCACCACTCTGTCGAGAATATCCTAGTTACTAGGCGCTGTGGTTCCTCTGATGAGAAAAGTAGAAAGTCACCTACCAGAACTCTGGTAATCATCTATGGCTTCTCAGTGCTAGGCTCAAGGGAACTCCTTTTCTTGCTGAATCATAGCAGGTGTGGAGCTACTGGTTTCAGACTTCTCTCCTGATTCCACAAAATACCATCATCCAGCATTTCAGCCAGAGACAATCTGCTACTTCACTTCCCTGTTCCAAAGCACTAGAAAAGAAAATCCAGTCATGCTGCAAGGCTCATTTCCCTTCAACTACGTGTTTCAGTCTTCCTTCCTTCAGCTAGTGTTCCAGTCTCTTCTTTCACTTTCGAAATTGTCTTTTATATTCCTGAAAAGGAGCTCCACCTTGTGGTTTAATGGAAAACTACAGTCTATTACTTCTACATGAAATACAGTGGGAGCTATACTCTCCCCCCACTTGAAAATCTTGGGTCCCCCCCAAGTCAAAGGTAGACTAGCAGAAAATATTTACAAACACTAGTGCACCATCAACTGAACAATATTTTTGCATTCAAAATGTATATTCCACCAAGGGTAATCAGCCTTATGCTTACCTTGGGGTGGGGTGTCACCACTGGAGTAGGAGGCGTAGCGATTATGAGCGCAGACCCTCCAATGAGCTGTGGTCACAGGTTCCTGTGTACTATGTCCCAAACTGTTATAGCTAAGTCTCGGGGGGGGGGGGGGATCGGTCTCTTCAGTTTTGGTTCAGAAGAGACAGTTAAGGAATTTTGCTTGGAAGGTTTGTCACTCATATCACATTCAGTGTCTAGTTCTTCAGTAGGCATATTGTCTACTTCTAAGATCTCCTCTTGTATAACTTCACTTTCTTTTTCCATAACGGTAGGACTGCCCTCCGCACTATTTTCTGATGTTTGCATAGCAGGGCCTCCATCAGTATCAGGTTCCGCAAGAGGCACAGAAACATTGCTTAGTCTATTGTTAGGTCTGGGCTGCTCAAAATGACAAAGAATGAATTCCGGTGCATTTACATTGTGATTACAGCCCACGGGGTCTTGAACATCCTCATAAAAAAAACACTGAAACCACAATCATCATCACTATCCTCCTCTCCTTCAGCAGGAGGAAACATAGGCTCTTGACTATTGGAGAGGAGTAGTTCATTTCCATTTATTTTCATCTTATTTTTATTTATCTTCAACTTTCATATGTAGCACACCCACAGGTATAGCTGAAGAGATATGGGTTCCTTCCTACCTGACTCTGGTGACACCCCTATAGGCCCAACACACCAAGGTGGCAAGAGGGACAGATTTTATTCTAGGTGACACATCTAGTTTAAAAAAGCAATAGCACAACCATAAATACATTTTTTCAACAGTGCACCAGTTAGCTATAAAGCAAGGTGAGATATGCATGCAATAAAAACATACATTCACCCTCTTCCCCAGAACTCAACAGAAGAAAGTCTTGACATTCAAACATGCACAAAGAAGGCAATATTAATGAGCAGTAAAACTTTATAATGCAGCAACACAAACACAGGAAAAAAATGCAATGTCATTAAGCAATAAAAAAGTCATAATACAACAGTACAGATATGAGAAAATGCAATGTCATTGAGCAGCAAAATTCTTGAAGGCAGCAGTACTAACATGGCAAAATGCACTGTCATTGAACAATGAGGATTTATAATGCAACAATACAAATATGAGAGAATGCAATGTCATTCAGCAGTACTAACACCCTCTACCCCCTTGATCAATTCTAAACAGACCAACTATGAAACACTCTATTATACCCTGTTCACTGGCCAGTGACTGTTTATAGTCTTGCTGCTGGCATGATGGGGACCAAGCTGGAGCTCATATGGATCCCAGTTATTTGTAATCCCCAAAGCAATTGGGGGGGGGGGGGATGCAATCTTATAAAAATATAAAAATGATGGCCGGATCCTCTCACCACTCCATTGAGAATATCCTAGTGACCAGGCGCCGTGGTTCCTCTGATGAGAAAAGTAGAAAGTCACCTACCAGAACTCTGGTGATCATCTATGGCTTCTCGGTACTAGGCCCAAGGAAACCCCTTTTCTTGCTGAATCATAGCAGGCATGGAGTTACTGATTTCAGACCTCTCTCCTGATTCCACAAAATACCATCATCCAGGATTTCAGCCAGTGACAGACACAATCTGCTACTTCACTTCCCTGTCCCAAAGCACTAGAAAAGAAAATCCAGTCATGCTTTAAGGCCCTTTTCCCTTCAGCTATGTGTTTCAGTCTTCCCTCATTCAGCTAGTGTTCCAGTCTCTTCTTTCACTTTCGAAATTGTATTTTATATTCATGAAAAGGAGCTTCACCTTGTGGTGTAATGGAAAACTACAGTCTAGTACTTCAACATGAAATACAGTGAGAGCTAGACATAATATTTTTATAATTAGTCATGTGCTTAAAAGATGCCCGCTCAGTCTCTTAGACCTAGCATCGTACATTTGATATGCCTTCTCAAACTGAGCAGTTGCTGATTTTGCATTTGTGAACAGCTGCATTCCAAATGAAAAGAAAAGTTTGAACACTGTTAAATAAGTCGTCTTGTACGTCTTATTTGGACTTTATAATATCTGCATTTTGCAGTATCTAGTGTAAAGTGTTTGCCAAAAAATCATGGTCAGTAGATACCTGCTGGACTTCAAATATACATTTTCCCCATGCCACAACTGCAAGGAAATGTGGTCCATCTCATACTAAGACAAACTTTCCTAGAAGCATAAATGGCTTACCACATTACTTGTCTGTAGAAATAAAGGTAATCATAAGTCTTTTCAATCCTCAATGTCCTTTTAGTAAGTATAGTTCACTTTGCCAATTTGTTTTTAACGAAGTCCCAAAACAATAAACTCTCTCTTCCTTCTGGCATACACCTTCTTAATTTTCTATGTCTAGCCTTGACTGATAGACAAAAAAGAGTGGTTTAATATGCACTACATGTCCATGCATCTTGAATGCCTTATCACAATGTTCACCTTCTGAATGCTTCAGTGGTAAAAGACATGATGTTGCTCCTACAGTAAATCTCCCTCATTAGTCTTGCACATCTCCAGCTGGCAAGCATAACTGCTAAACTAATTAGTTAATGGCCTCATCATGAATAATACCTTCAGGAGCAGCAGCGGTAGCATTTTGGATATGGCACTTCAGCATTATTTTGTCATCAGTGCCATTAACTGGCCACGTCAATGGACAATGTGAAACCCGGGCATGGAATGCTTAGTGTGCTGCCATTTAAGCAACAACAACTGAGATCATAATTATCTGATCATGTGATTTATATAAAATGGCTATATCTTGTGATATTTCTTTGGACTAAAGAAGCAATGGCATCCAAAATATTTCTTTTTAGTTTAACAAAACATATATTTTTATCCCAGAGTTTACTGTTGTCTGTTTCTTATTTTGTTTGTGGTGTGTGGCATGTCACTTTGTTTTTATATATGACCTCTCTTTTACTGTAATTGTAAAATTCACATATTTACAAAGCCATATTGGCCTTCTCTTTTTTATTTTATGTTGCTTTCTTGTACCTATGTCCACATCACTGCCCAGTTCCTAAAGCTTTTTCATCAGCCTACATCTGCATAATATCTACTGCCGAGGAGAGGGTCATCATACGAAGCAGTGTCATAGGTGCCAGTGATTCATTGCCTAACAGTAGTATGGCAGATGCTGAAAGTCACTTGTATGAGGGTTAGTGGGAGGGTCCTACAGGCAACCCCAGGCCTCTGTTAAAGCACCATCTGAAGGCCAAAGAAACAGGGGGCAGGCCTTGACTAAACCCTCTTTGAGATAAGCCCATTACAGAAATGACCCTTCGGACAGAGACAGAGCATTACAGAGCAAAATCCCAAAAAGGGAAGGCATCTCTGATCAGTATTAGCAAGAAACTTCGATTCCTCATAAAATCATCAAAGGCCAGTTTCGAAAGAAAAATTGCCCTAGACACTAAAGATAATCACAAGGCCTTCTTTAGTTATGTCAGAAACATGGGCGGAAACTCCCAGATATGCTCTGAATTGTTGCATCACGGTACAAAATATACCTAACCTACAGACATAACCAACATCCTGGCAGACAGATTCAGTGCAAACCCCCCCCTTCCCCCCCAAAGGAGCAAATACCGATCTCAACTGAATGTAACCTCCCTGACATCACAGATGCACAGGTGAAAGCTGCCCTCTCCAAAGCAAAAAACATAGCTGTGTCTTACATGAGCTCCAAGAAGAACTGAACCCTCACATTAAGTCACTGTTCAAACTTAGCCTTACTACAGGATATGTACCCAAAGAATGGCGTACAGCCACAGTGGTCCCACTCCACAAAGGTGGTGCCACAACGGACCCCGGAAACTATTGCCCCATAAGCCTGACTAGTCTGGTCTGTAAAGCTATGGAGCATATTATCATGGAATTCATAAACAAAGACATTGGGAGCCTCCAGACACGGGACCCTACCCAATTCGGCTTTAAGGGCAAATCTTGCCTCTTAAACCTAGTTTATTTCTTTGAAACGGTTACCAAAGCCATAGATGAGGGCAAGGTAGTCCACACAGCCTACCTGGACCTTGCAAAAGCCTTCGACACAATACCCCACTCGGGCATCATAAATAAGCTTACCAGCTTAAATATCAACCCCTATATCACAAGATGGGTTGCAAACTGGCTCAGAGATAGAACCCACATGGTCAGAATCACAGGTGCTATGTCCGAATCCAAACCGGTTACAAGTGGCATCCCACAGGGCTCAGTTCTGGGACCTCTCTTGTTTGGTATATACTTCTCTGAGGTTCAGGCTAACACGGGAGGATTATGGCTGACAAAGTTCGCAGATGACTGCAAACTGGGGGCCATAATTGAATCTCCAGCTGACACAAGCATCCTCCAAAAGGGTCTCACAGGGACGGATGCTTGGTGCCAGAGCCACGGCCTCAAGCTAAATGCTAAAAAGTGCATAGTCATCCCCTTTGGGAAAAACAAGGTGCCCACAAATTACCACATAGGTGGTAATCCATTAAGTACGGAAGAAGTAATTAGAGACTTGGGGACCAACGTAGATAGTAATCTCTCCTTTGATAATCACGTTGCCAAAGTGGTTAGAAAGACCTTCTATATAGCCCATCTTATCATGAAAGGGTTCGCATCTAGATCAAGAGAGGTCATTGTGCCCCTCTACTCGTCACTCATCAGGCCCATAATTGAATACAATGCCCCTTTTGGGATGTACCTTACCCAACACCTACAGCAACTGGAGAGACCCCAAAAGTACCTCACCAAGAGGATCATGGGTTACAAACAGATGTCCTATGCAGCTCGACTAAAGAAACTCCAACTCTACTCAGTTGCTTACCGCCTACTCAGAGGCGATCTGTGCCTGACTTACAAAGCCATGTCAAACCCAGAATTAATGGACATGCTCCACCTCAAAAAATCCATGTCCCTTAGATCTACACGCTCCAGGGACCTAAACCTCAGCACAAAAATAAATAGGACATGCTGGAGGGACAGATTAATTTCCCAGACGCTCCCCTCACTCTGGAATAGAATCCCAATTAATGTTAGACATAGCCCCTCACTGACCCTCTTTAAGCGAAATCTTGATGCGTGGATGGGAAATCACAAATTCACCCCTGGGATCTCTTCTGTGTCCCTGCTAGACAGAGGCATAGTAAACTAATCTTAAAAGGGTACCTTCTGTGACCTACTTTACAGAAACACAGTAGGCTAATCTAATAGGGAGGCGGAAACCAAATACATTCTGGCTAGGCTTATAAATGCCCTAGGGCAGATAGCCTAGTATCCACCTATGAACCTATGAACTAATGTATGGAAAGTTTATCCTCCACCTGCAAGATCTTAAACCAAATACCAGTCTTCCACCCTGTAGGATGACTATGGGCAAGAAGAGGCACATCAATGGCTTCTACCATGGTATTTATCCAAGATGCCTTACCAGAGCACATTCCTTGACTTGCCCTGGGGTCCATCCCACTGAGTTGCCTGGCTAAAACTCAGATGTCATACTTGAGGCCAAGGGATTTCTAGATTATTCAATGGCCTCAGTAGAGGCCAGTGGACCAGGTTGAGGCAGATCTACTGTGCTTCCCTTGTGCCACTGCTGTCACATGACACCCAGTGTATGCCCATCACATGTTTGACCTCATGTGCAACTACTCTGCATTAGCTTGCTCCTGCTGGAGCTTAGGGAGCAGGGAAATTCCCTATCCTCAGCTTTTCTATTAGAGTTTTAAGGACCAGGAGGCCATTACCTCTGAGAAACATAAAGACAATGCATAAAACACTAAACTGCTCACTCTTCAGCTGCCCTCTGCATGACCCTTCCTTTGGAAATTCTGTAAGGTTCATGAAGGCTTCAGTGGATTGGCTTACGTCCCCATTCCTTTCTTCTGAAATGTTTCAATGGATATCTGGGAAAGTATCAGGAGCTGTGGGTCATTCTGCATATGAACTCAATATGTAACGTTGATATTTTTAGTAAAATCATGACTCTGCTTCTGTGGTTCCCAGTAATGTGAATGCCTTATGCTAAGCCTCTGGATAAATGGAATAAAATACTTAACAGGTAGCCCTGGGTTGTCTGCAGAGTGAAATTATCTCTTTGGTTCATCAGAGGACCAAGAAATAACAACAGTTTTCAATTCTGCCACAAGACCAGAAGTCCAAATCCTTAGTAGTGTAAGAGAATATTCTCTTCCATAGCTGTCAGCCTGCCATCTCTGGAATGTGGATCACTGGGTCTCATAATGTGCAACATATGGGCAAAATGCAGAACACTTATTAACAGCATACTATCAACTTTGACTAGGAAGCTCACAGGATGGTCAAACTGTGTTATTCTATATTTATAAAAAAATTATATAATTTTTAATTAATATGATTCAGTATTATTTACCGTGGATATTAGTTTAAAAAATTCTTAACACTGAATGTGTCACAGGTCCTTTCTTTGTGGGACAATAGACTCAAAATTCCTTGTATTGAGGTACATTTGAAGGTATGCTGTCTTTGATAAATCAATATTTAAGGCCCCTAGCTGTCAGTCTCACCTGCCCAGATTATAGTCATTTCTAGTCGATCAAGCACTGGTAAAGTATTGCTAATCCCAATGAATCTCAACTGAAGGAGAATTTTCAAAGTTTCTGTCTTTGGCATTCAGAGTTGTCTGCCACATAACCTACTGTAGGCTTCACTCAGCCAGTGCTATAAGTAGGAGCATATATGTGCTGGTACAGTACGGTGTGGTTTAAAGAGGTCTTCCCTGAAAAAGGAGCTTGGGCAGTCTACCGTATGTGTTTTTTTTGTGGGGGGAGGGGTACTCACCCAGTGCTCTTAGAACTTAGTGAATTCCTTATGGAGGATCTCTGTGAACCACCTTTACTCCTTCCAACTTCTGCTTGCAATCGCAGCCAACATCCCATGAAGATGAAGGCTTCTTACAGATTAAGAAATGCATCCAAGCACCACATTGTCTTGCTTCCTGTTATACCAACTAAAATTCTTAGAAGGACAACTCTGACAATACAGCAAACATAACCTTTTTAACAGGTGTAATTTTTTGCATAAAACACTGCGGTGGTGGTGCTGCGTTAGCGTTGTCGCCTCACAGTTAGACGTTGCCCATTCGATTCTCAGTTAGAGCGTCTTCTGTGTGGCGATATGCGTAAATGTGCATTCCTTCGTTGAAGGTTGTGCATTAGGCCCGGCAAGCCAGCACGTAAAAATCTACTGCCAATCATTAGCGGACCAGAGTTCCGCTCTGGCGACCCCTAACCGGGGAAAAGCCGAAAGACACAGACAAACTTTTTTGCATAAAACGCTCTTAACGGTATTACAACTTTTTTAACTGTACAGTGATGAAATTACTGAGCACATTATAGGAAAATTGTGGAGCATGAAAAATCAATTAAACACTTACATATATACATGTAATGAGTTCTATAAATATGACCATAATTAACCCCTTCTACGTGGCATATAATTTAACTTTGATTTTCTTGATCTTGGCAGCCTATTACTTTCTACTAACCTCTTTGCTGTTTATTTATTCAGTTTGGTAATTGGGGTAGAGCACTGATCCAAATGGGACTGTTTCAGCCACAATCCAGATTAAGTGGCAATATATTCTGTTATGTTATTCCTTATTTCTTATATGTATCATTTTGCTAATATAAAACTGTCATTTTGGCACTTTTTGCTTGCTATAAAAACAATGCTTTGCATTATTATTTATTGTGCTGTTGTCTCAAATATGAACTTGTTCCATTTTCTCTACTTGTGAAAAGTCTGTTTTTTTTTTCCCCTGCTACAATTGCTTCCTGTTTGCAAGTTTAAATGTATTACAGCAAGCAGCTCTTTTCTGCTAGGAATATTGTTGTCTTTCTATTTCCTAGTGACCACTTTTCCTGCTAGAATTATTGTGTTGAGTAAAGTAAATCTCTATCCTTCCTAGTCTACCTTAATCCTTCTGGTAGTCCCAAGAAATATATAATTCCCACGAGTTTCCTTTTTTAAGCCAGAAAATCCTATAGGTTTCCTGCAAATAACACCTATATTATTATAATTTGAAACATGACTAAGAATCTGCATAGCCATGCACTGGATTTTCCTGATTCATATCTCTATCAGTTACCAGAAGAATTTCTAAACATTTTATTTATTCTGTTTGGAGTGTAAAAGGAATTATGCAGACATTTCCACCAGAAAATATGGAATTTCTTTATTTTTACTAACTTAAAATGTTAGTAAGTATCTCTGTGGGCAGCAAAGCAAAAGGAAGTGGAGTTGCAATATATATACAAAACATACAAACCTCCAGGCTGGTCAAGCAGTATGATACACAGGCGACACTCCATGTGCAGTTAACAATTGACAAGACCCCTATTCAAATCATAGCTAGCTACAGGCCCCCAAATTTGACTCATGATGCCCAATCCACCTATCTGCACCTTTTCGACTCTATCAAGATTCAACCCTTTACCCTGATCTTGGTTGACTTTAACTATCCAACCATAGATTGGAAGTATTACTCATGCCAAATCACAAATGCCCAGAGATTCTTTGATTTCATCAATGCAGATGCCTTGGACCAGCTGGCCTGCATCCCTATAAGGGGTGAAAATATCTTGGACTTGTCATTAATCAACATGAGTAACCACTGCAGCATCCCTACAGTGTCATCCTCCTTGGTAAGATCCGACCACAAAGCGGACACTTTTGAAGTCACCATCTCCACTGACCCCCCCCCCCCCAGCTAGGGTAAAATGAAAAAACGTCTCCAAAGTGGATTACAGCCTCCTGAGGGAGGGTATAAACAGCTGCACAGCCTCCTCCCCCTCCATAGGAACTGGCACATATGTCCATACCTGCACCAAAGTACTATACAAGCATTTATATAGCTGCATGGAGTCAGGAATACCCGACAAGACAAAATCCTCCTCAAGGAAGAGTAAACCTGCCTGGTGGACATCTGCAATAAATAAACTTTATAATAAAAGGAAAAAAAAATGCTGTCCAGGACCAAGAAGGACCAGGTGCCTAAATGGAAGCAATCTCTCCTTAGGCTGAACAAGCAAATAAAACCACTTGTAAAATCCTCCAAAGCAAACTTCTAGTCCATACTGACCACATCTGCTAAAGACAGTCATAAAGCGTTCTTCCCATACGTCTGCAATCTCAAAGGAGGCACCCAGATCTGCTCAGAACTGGTGGTCAAGGGTATCACATACACAAATGCCATGGATATAGCCATCCTGCTAGCAGACAGGTTCAGTGAAAACTTCACCTTTCTGTCCCCCCATCAGTAAATCAGGACATCCCCAACACCTGCCCCCCTCCCCTTATCGCTAGGTAGCAAGTCATCACTGCCCTCGCAAAGGCAAAAAATACAGCCTCCATGGGAAGCAATAACATCCCAGGCTGCATCCTACATGAACTCAGGCAGGAACTTGCAACACCATTAGGCATCCTATTCAACCAACGCCTGAGTACCGGCTTTGTCCCAGCCAAGTGGAGGACAGCCACTGTCATCCCTCTGCCCAAAGGCAGAGTGTTTACTGATCTAGGAAATTATAGACCAATCAGTCTAACTAACGTGATGTGCAAGGCCATGGAGCAGATTATCATGGACTTCATTAACAAGGACATTGGCAACCTTCAAGCACTCTATCCCACACAGTTTGGTTTCATCAAAGGGGAGGTCATGTCTGTTAAATTTGGTTGACTTCTTTGAGACAACTGGAGTTCGCTTTGGATAATGGGGTTCATCTAAAAAAAAGCTGTTAAGTCTTCCTCCCTCAAGGGTCCGTTCTTTTCCATTTTGTATAGTTCAGGGGAGAATTCTGCAAAGCTTTCTAAAATTGCTTCAGGTTCTTCAGTTTTTGATGTGTGTTTTTATCCTGAACTGTGTGTACCCATCTCCATCTTGCTTGCCTTAGCCTTACTGCTAATTTGTCTTGCACTTCCAGTGGGTTCCCCAGAAAAGTGTGGCAATATCAGTTTTTAAAATGTCTTCCCTTTTCTTTAGCTTATATATTTCCCCCTGTGCTTCTGGTATATCCTCCGCCAACCCTTCGGTTCCTTCACCATTCCATCTTCCTGCATTCGTATCTATGTTTACTGTCCTCTCACAACAAATTGTTCAAATTCTGTTTTTCCCTTTCCTTATCCACGTAATACTTGTCTCCATTGTACTTTACTCTTTTCCCATTCCTTTGTTTTGTTTCTTTCATTTCCTGCTTCTCGCTGATTCTCTTCTTCCAAAACCCTGTTCTACCAGCTTTCATTTTTTTTCTAAATTCTGACATATTGAGTGGGGAATCTCCACTATTTGTCTCTCTGTTGGAAAATATATTTTCATGTCACCGTTAGAGGGACCTGATCTGATTAAGTTATAGGGAACATTTCTCAAGCCTCTACTATATATTTCTTTTTCCCTGAAAAATAAATAATGTCTGTTCTCAAAAGCCTTTTATATACCTTTTGGGTGTTGAGTAAACTTGAATGGCAGGCCCCCCCCCCACCTTTTACATATACCATGAAAACACAGCGTGTTGGCCTAGGTGTGGTATCCTTCTTGCTGTAGGGCACGACAACATTCTCGCTATAAGTGACTTAAGTTATAATCTTGTACCTTACCATCCTGACACATATCCTTAAATCTAGCTAAATGGGATTCAGTGGTGTGTGTGTGTGTGTGTGTGTGTGTGTGTGTGTATGTGTGTATATATATATATATATATATATATATAGAGAGAGAGAGAGAGAGAGAAAGAATATTAACTAAAGTGATTAGTTCAGTTAATAATTTTACTTTCACTGACAAATATCAGCCCTCATTGCCATTAAGGTAATTTATCTTTTGTTTCACCCCATGCCGTATCAATGTAGATAGTCATCTTTATTTGCAGCTTGTATGCATTGATACCTAAATCCCATCAGTTTCTCATGCCCACTAAAAGATAAAAGTATTTCCTGTAGCAAAACAAATTTTTGTAGATACTGTATGATTCCTTTCCATTTCTTTGGGTTATTCAAGCAATTTACATCCCATGATATTAATCTTGTCTTTTTCTTTTGCTGACTTCTCTATTCCCCTTTACAACTCTCCACTAAATTATTCCATGTACTACTCAAATAGTGTCTGACTTTGGTTCTGCCATGTAGCTGTTAAAACCATATTTAGCTGCTTGATTAACTTCTGAACATTGCAAGATTGATAGAATGTTCCTGTAACAAAGATAAAAATATTGCTTCATAAGAGCCAACTTTCTATTCTTCTCCATGTACAAGAGTTTCAAGAACTAGAGTATATTACTATTTGTAGTTTTATGTTCTTGTAATTGCACAGCAAATAGTTTCTCAAATGTACTGTTTTCCAAGATCCACCAACTCTGTCTGTCACCTAGGTTCAGGACAGAAAAGTCATCATGAAAAAGATGCATGTCATTATAAAAGGGTAAAAGATGTTACTTCATCTGCCTCACTAGTTTTTTTTTATTTATTTTATTTTACATTTGTTAACCAGGATGGTCCGACTGGACACAGGTCCATTTTCAGTGAAGGCCCTGGGAGAAAAGCTCCACATTAAGTAAGTAAGTAAGTAACATTTTACACAATATGTTAAAGTACAGTATACAGGGAATTTTCAAGCAATATGTTAGAATATAGTATACAGCAGAAGACATAAGACCTATATATGCAGGAAAAAATAGTTACACATGGTTAATAACAGAATAAGTATACAAATTCAATCAGCATTAGGAGAAGACCTAGACTGAAATATATATTACAATAGGTATATTAGGAAGTGAGGTATATAAGTGGAATAATTTGAGGACTTGTGTAAGTCTTATGCAAGTGCGTAGTCTTAACAAATGAGAAATTATTCATTACTCCCGAATCCATTCTATGAGACATATTATACCATGATCCCCCCAAAACGTGCACGCTGATTGGCCAGCGTGCCCGTTGTAAATCGAGTTATACTAATGGAAAAAGGTCCGGTCGCCCGGACTTTTTCGATTAGTATAACTTCGTTTTAAACACTGTCTCGCTATGTTAAATGGGTTTAACATAGCGAGACAGCTTTAAAATAAGCAACGGAGATCTCCGTTGCTTATTTTAAAGTTGTCTCGCTATGTTAAACCCATTTAACATAGTGAGACAGTGTTTAACGGAGAAAGCAAGATCTCCGTTGCTGTCTCGCTATGTTAAATGAGTTTAACATAGCGAGACAGTTTAAAATAAGCAACGGAGATGTCCGTTGCTTATTTTAAAACTGTCTCGCCATGTTAAACTCATTTAACATAGCGAGAAAAGCAACGGAGATCTTGCTTTCTCCGTGCTTTTGCACAGCTCTGATGTACTGCGCAGGCGCGCAGTACATCAGAACTGCCGCGGATGCCAGACATCTGCGGAAGGGCAGTAAACAGGCATTATACTATGCCATTATTTAAGAAAACTAATAGTTTCTTTTCTTAAATAATGTCATGGTATAATAGCAATAACACGCCTGGGTGGGTAATGCTAAATTACCCATGGTTGGCTTTGTTTGGTCCTCGGGCTTCGCCTCGGGACCAAACCACGCCAACCGTGGGTAAATTTAGCATTACCCACACCCAGGCGTGGGTTATTGCTATATTATATCATTGTAACAATATTACTTGTCCCTTCCCATGTCTAAGAGTTTTCATTTTGCAGTAGTTTTTGTTTAAATGGATATGTGGCAGTTCCCGCACTTAGCTGTCATTATTTACTCTTTCTCCTGCCTCAGAAAGTTTGAGATGGTTTGACTAGCCACCCAGTTTTTGACTGTGATGCTTCATCGCTCCACAAGTTTTTAACCTCAAATGAAAAAAACCCACTTTTAAATAAGATAGATAAATAATTTTGAACTTTAGATTAGCTTTCTTGCAGGTCTACATTACAGGAATGAGCCTGCTTCTCTTTCTCCTGATTTCCCTGCCAAAGTTCTGGTGTTTCCATATAAGCATTTCTTATCTGCTTTCCAAATATTTGACAATAAATGTTCTTTAAGCTCAAATATTTTTCCACATGCACTGTAAACTGATGCGGGCATCTAGTAAATGATGGACTCAATCAATCTGTATGTCCTGCATAGGTAAGGAAAGATCATTCAGACAGCAGTGTCTGCGGTTCCCTACCCACCCCTTTCTCTGTGAGGCCCATAAATCGCATGTTTTTTCTGACTAGCTCTGTCCTCTAAGTCAATCAATGCTCTGTTTGCTCCATCTTTACTTTGCCATCAATTATCACATAAACTGCTGCTTTTGATCTCTTTGTAACTCTAAAATAGAATCCAAGTGTGTTGTTAATATCTGGCCCAGCTGTCTGAACTTAGCTTCCATTTGGGTCATATAACGATCAATTTTCTCTATTTCTGTAAGTTTTTTTCACAACTGTTACCAGGGAAAATGTCTTCCGTTACACTTCTTGGGTCAGGGCCGGATCAGCATAGTTCTTTCTTTGGATTGCTTGTCATTCAAGTGAAATGGATGCTCTTTTCTTGCCTTTTTAGTAGCTCCACATCTGTTTGGTATAATCCAATAGTTTTTCTTGCCTTTAGGGAGCAAAATTCCCTAATTCAGTGCTTTTTCCTTATTTCATTTTATAACATTTTCAGTTGTCTCCCATGGAGTGAGTTTCTTAAGCGCCTTAATGTCTGCTATAACTGAAAGTTCTCTTCACAACAAACAGTCTTGACTACATTCTAGGGTTGCACATGGCAAGTGCTTGTCCAGGTTTTTTTTTTTACTTGGAGTTATCACCAAAATCATGCAAGTTCTGCATATTGTCACACTAATTGTTAATCCACTTCTTGGATATGTTAGATGTTTTGTCCAAAAATACCTCACTCTGAGACCAGCCTTCTCCTTTGAGCTTCTTGGAAACGCCTGGACTGTACTCCTCAGGAAGGTTGTAGAGGCTGTCCTTAGCCTGGAATTAGACCACAGAATCTCCTCCTAGTTCCTAAGTGGATGGAAGCTTTCAGTCCCATTCTGGACTTCACTGACTTCAAACATCATATCCAGTGCTTCAGGTACTGAACGGTGATCTTCCTGGGATCATGGGTCTGCTGCTGCAAGACATCTGTATGATGTTGGTGAACCTATAGGTTATCCTCTGAGACATCAGTTTCTGGGGTCATCACAGGCTATTCTTTTAGTTTGTTGTAAGTGGGTACCACTTTCAATATAAAGTGCTATTATTCAGACTGCTAACTCACCAACATGTTGGCCATCATGGCTGAAGCCTTGCAAGTAAGGGAACTCCATGTGTACCACTGCTTGGTTGATGGCTTCCTGATGGCCTCAATGAGGAACTTTCTGGTAATACTATAAAAGTGGATGTTTCAGTGTTTTCATTTCCTGAGGGTGATATAGTCTGAAAGAAGGCCTGTCTGATTCCCACCCAGAAAATTACTTTCATTGACATGGAAATGATCACTCTCCATTAGTAGCTTCCCCCAGGGAGGGCAGAAAAAAAAATCAAAACTAGGTAGCTTGGATGAGGATACACGAATGAGCCAAGCTCAGGCTCTTTTGTTTCTTCTGGGTTTGATGAGTATTAGCTCTCATTTTTCTAATTTCACATGTGAAGATATGGTTCTTCAAGAAGGCTGTTAGTTGTCAGAGACTGTGGATTTACCATGCCCGATGAGTCTTCTGTTGACATCAAACCCCTCTTGCCATGTCCTGGACTGATTTCACCAACATTCTAGTGGGTCTCCCATTCATGCAGTTGAATCCATTGCCAATTTTAATGATACAAAAATCTCAGTAGAACCATAGGAAGCTTAACTTTTGGCCCTCCATGGTACGATTGAAGTGGTTCTCTTCCTAACTATCCTGTGGGCTCCACATTAACAAGGTGGTACTGCAAGTCCTAGCCTAAAGTCCTTTGAGATTAAATTGATTCCATTGTCCCTTCTCTTCTAGTATGACAGCCAGTTCATAGTGTGATACTTTAGTAAGTGTGTGTGTGTGTGTGTGTGTGTGTGTGTGTGTGTGTGTGTGTGTGTGTGTGTGTGTGTGGAGGGGGGGTGCATGTAGGCAGAGAGGCAGTAATTTGCCTGGCACTTTATCATACATATAGGCATCCCTCTGTCAGCAAGCCTCATCCTAAGTGAGGTGAACGTGCTAGCGGACACACTTTGCCATGCCTTCATCCCTCTTCTGGAGCTTGTAGATTTATGACCATGTCTGATCTAGGTCTTGTGGAAGTTGGACACTGTGTAAAGATCCTCCTATTTGCATTTTGGAGAATATAGTTCTCCCTCTCGTATCCTTGGTCCAGCAGAAGTGGCAGGAACATTCACCATGCTATGGCATGGGAGGTCACTGTATGCCTTCCTTCCATTCTTGCTGATTCCATGTCTCATGGCAAAATTCAAAGAAAGACTGAAGTTCATCCTCATTACCACCCACTGGCTCATTGGTTTTAGCCTTTCTGGTTCCCCACAATACAAGAGATGTTCCTTGATTTTGTTCAAGGGAGTCTGTAATGGTTGGAGTTGACTGCCATATCCACATCAGGGCCTGGGCTCTGCTCCCAGTCTTTCAATCCTACTTAACCTTCCTGTATGGGTAATTCAGGATGCTCCCTTTTGTAATTCTAAGACTTGTAACTGTGAGCTGAATTACCAAAAAAAAAAAAAAAAAGAAAAGAAAATTAAAAAATACAAGAGAACAGTGAATATAGAACATTCCTGTTTTCTTTTAAAGGTAGGTAAAATGTATGTATGTATGTATGTATCTGCCACATGCACAGTCCTGTGCATAAAAATGCTTTGTAATAAACTGGAGACCCAAAGAGGTTGATATGCCCAGAACTGATAGGAGTAGATGTTAAGGGAGATTAAGCCAAACTGTTTCAAACAATGAAATTTAATCCCAAGCAATATACAGTATGTGAACTGGCAGAGTTCAGTGGTGCTGTGTAATGCATTTTAACATATTAGCATGAATACTAATACAGAAGGAAACGGTGAACAATTTTTCTTACTGGAAGTAAAAGGATGAATGAAAGAATTAGGAATGGATGGTAACTGGGTGCAAAGATCCAGTAGGCACTAAAAACAAGTAGCCCACTCAAGTGAAATAGGGGTGAAAAAAATATTTAATTAAGGGTAGTTTTAGGGGCACAACTGATGGAAAATAAGCCCAAAGAGATGTAGCATGATCTAATTATTCCACAAGCTTTTTGTGGGTTAATTTCATAAGACTTTGTAGTGTTCATATCAGCTCCTGATTTACCCTGCATTGGACTTGCATGTTTATGAAGTCAGACTTGAATATTATTTAAATTTATGATTACTACCTTTAATGTATAATAGTAGCTTAACTGGGATAAATTGATGCTGCAGCTGAGAGCCTTCCTCTTTCACTGGTGGGCTGAACAGCATTAAAACTCATTGTATGCTAAGTAATGTTAAAGTTTGTGATTCGACCTGCTGATGTCATACTTTTTAGAAAACTAGGTTATCTAGTAGGCATAGCTAACCTAACTAATTCTTCAGTGAGATGAAATATGATTTAGGAAGAAGTTAACATAAATGTGTCCATTTTCCACAGACAGAATAACTCCAAAGCTCTTGTCCATTGTAAAATGGGAGTAAGCCGTTCAGCTTCCACTGTTGTAGCCTATGCCATGAAGGAGTACAGCTGGACACTTGAAAAAGCATACAAGCATGTGAAGGAGAGACGAAGTGTTGTTCATCCGAATCCCAGCTTCATGAAACAACTCCAGATCTACGAGGGAATCCTAGATGCCAGGTAGCAGAGTTACCATAACATTTTCCTTGTTCTGTGTCATGTTGCATTGCATAGCATCCAATTACAGACAGCAGAGGAGCTTTTTAGAGGAATCTTAATGTAGTTCAGGCACTTTTCTCTGCATCTGTTGTATCTAGTGGCAACATAATTTCTAATCCTTGTTTCTTTATGCATCTTTGAAGTCACATACTCTGTGAAACTAACCCAAACCACACCTGTTCAGCATTGGTCATGCATCACTGTACTTGTCCTTGCACTGCACTTGCTGTGTATGTTATCTAACTCACACTGTACTGCTATGCATTGTATACGTCTGCCTTAACTATGTGCTACCTGCCCTGTGCTGTAGTTGGACTTATGTGTGCTTATCCCTGTAATGTACAGTATTGCACTGTTACTTCTTTCTAACCTGCAGGCAACCTACCTATCTCTGTATCTTCACTCTAGCCTTCCTGTCTCATAGTGTTCTGTACTATACTAACATGCGATATTTAGTCTATGTCTATCTCTGCTGTACTGTACTGTACTTGACTAGTATACTCACAGCTGTCTTGTGCTACAATATTCCATTTATCACATCATACCTGGATGTAGTATGTATATGCGGAATATTATATAATAGGTGTGTAAACTTTCTTGCAGTGTTGTTGACGTGACAGTTCTTACAGAATGGTTAGGATTGTCCTGTTACGCTGCCTATTTTGACATTTAACTGCATGAATAACTGTTCTTGTCTATGTTGTTGGACTGAAATGTTTTGTATTTTTGAGAAGGATCAGTCTGTACCCATTTTAACTTGCTGTTGTTTACCTGCATGTGTATGCTTTAGTGGTATACCTGCACTATAATGATGCTGTCTCAATAAAGGTTTTCTTTGTGGATTCCATCTGTAAATGGACTTGCAGTAGTGGCTAACAGCTTTTGACAAATATGAGTAAATGGTACCTGGGTTGTGTTTTCCACTGTTTTAGAATTGTGTGTACCCTGTGGTCTGCATACCTTGCACTCTACTATTGTGTGTTCCCTGTAGTCTGCATAGCTTGCGCTGCACTGTTGTGTGTACCCTGTGATCTGCATACCTTGCACTCTACAAGTACTGCACTATGTATTGACAAAATGAGATCTTAAGGCCTTGATACAAATGACCCATCTGATCAACAGCCTAGCATGAACCTGTTGACCTGTAATCTATGCAGGAGATGCAGTATTATACTGTTTACCTTTTGCTTGCATTATTACATAACCGGTTCTGCGGTTTATCTTCGTCATATTTTGTGCTGCACAGTTGCTCCTTTGCAGTACTGCAGGTGTCCTGTACATTTTTTTTCTAACATTCTGGCTTCATTGCACATAAGCCAGCCATTGTTGCACTACAGTGCCTTTTATCTGCACTCAGGTTTGCTCATCCAGCAGTGTGTGTGTCATGGATAAAACAAGTAAAAATACATGATGTCTTATGACAGTAGATAAATCAACAAGAAGAAATGTTTTGCTTTAGGAAAATGACAGTGCTTTCCCATGCATATACTTGAAATGTACAGGTTACTTATTAAACAAGATAAGGTTTGAGCTAGGAACGAGGCTGCAAAGTTTCTCCTTGCATTTAAATTATAGCTGGAAGCAGGGCAAGAAGAAGAAAGTAGTGAGTGAGAACAAAACAGGATAAGCTAAAAGTGATATTCAAGTTGCAGCAACTCAAATTCCCATCTGAAATGTGACCATATAGTATTCTAAACAAAGTAAACCAACATAGGATGGAGGGAGAGAAGTGGGAGCAAGATCAGACTAGATTCACAGTACTGTTGACAAATCATATAGTATGGTGGGTACCAAGAGAGAGAGGTGAGAAAGTATTCATGTATCAGAATCTTCTGTGAGACAGCTGTATTCCTACTTTGCCAACATTATTTGGGATATTGTGCATAGGTCTGGGCCCAAGGTCCCTGACAGTCATGTACATGTATGTGAACCCACATTCCCTTTATACATGGGTCTGGTCTTAAACTTCCCTGAATACTTTGCATGGGTCTAGGTCCACACTGTTCTGCAGATTATCTAAGTGCTAGTCTGAGCCAACATTCTTCACATGTATTGTGCATAGGTCTGAGTTTGTGTTTGCCCTGCAGTGATGTACATTGCTGGAGGCTCACATTCACATAGACTGTTATGCATGGCTGGAGACCCACGCTACACTGGAGTGTTTGGATCTTGGTCAGTGCAATGCGTAAATGATGTACACAAGTTTGGGTCTACAGTTCCCTGGAATATGGATGGCTCTGAACTCCTGCTCCTTTACAGTACTGTGCATAGGTTTGCACTTGCATTCTCCTGAAGTGCCATGGATGGTTGGGGATCCACACTGCACTGGGGTGCTCCTTATGGATCTGGGCCAATGCTTCACTTTAGTGATGTACACCAGTTTGGGTCCACAGTACCCTGGAATGTGCATGGCGCTGAGCTCTGCTGTTCTACAGCATTGTGCATGAGTTTGGGCCCACATTCCTCTGGAGGGTTACACATAGCTGTGGCTTTGAGCTGCTGTTGCATATAAATGATGTATGTGGATCTGGGTCCCCAGTCCCATGCAGTACTGGGCATGACTGCAGACTGTACTCATTTACAGTATGCCTGGGTCTGGACTGACATGCTTCTGAATATTGTACATAGATCTGAGTGCATACTCTCCTTTTATGTTTTGCATGAGTCTAGGCCCCTCTTCTCTCTAAATAGTATGCACCTACATTTGCCTGAAGTATAGTGCTTGCATTGGGGCCCATATTGGCTATGACAGCTGTGCATAGATTGTGGCCAATATTCCCAGTGAATTTTTTGCATGAATATGTGTCAACACTCCTGTACTGAGTTGTGCATAGGTCTGGGTGTACACTTCCCTGAATGTCATAGATATATTTCCTTCCATATTACTGTTGTAGTTTTCATAACCTACAGGATCTACTGACAAGGATAGCCCAATGTCCGGCCAGTACACCAAAGCCTTTAGTAATTACAGGTGCCATACATTACATGTACACTCCCCACACAAGGTGAAGGGCAAAAAGGTGATGTTTGGATGCACATTCTCTGAACAACTTTGCCACCAGTCCGAACACCATCCGTGAACATTGGTATGAACGCCTTTCTGCTGTGCTGGTTAACAAGCCATGTTTCAGATAAGTGCACCTTTGGGGTTTCTCTTCACGTTTCTTTTTTATTTAGTGCTGTTGGGCTCATGTCATCTGGTAAGGGGAAAATATCAGTATGTGAGGCAGATTCTCCATAAAGACTGTCATGACTCATATATTTTCTGTTTGGGTGCTTCCCACGTTTATGTGCAGTATTCTATCTGCCAGGTTTTGTCCCTAAGATCCTACATAGTCACCTCTCCTCATCTATTTACCATGAAAATCAAGGTCTTAAACTGCTGGATTAAGGTGCTATGGCAGAGTCTCCCATCTTAAGGGTCAGCTGTCAGCCAAGAAAAATTACAGGATTTTAGTCAGGGGTTATTTAATGCTTTAAAGCCTCCTCAAGGGGTGCCTGTGCCTGCCTCTCCATAGTCTTCCTCAGATGGATTCTGAGGAAGAGTCCATGGCTTACTCTTCTCAAATCCCTTCCCCCTTGGACTGTGATTTAGAGGAAGAGGATTCTATTAGATCAGATTCCCCTTTGGAGAAACTGTCTTTTGGGGATACTGTTTGCCCGCATGATGGAATTTTTTTAAGTGGGATTGCTCTCAAATCTCTGACATTCAAAAAACATATTATGAGCTCCTCCGGATGGAATGTCCTAGGCCATCTGCTGTTCTCCCAGTTCTGGCTTCCCTGGATACCTTTCCAGCAGCTTCTGTTCCCCCTGCACCCAAGAAACATGATAGATTTTGCAAGGTGCCTCATGAATGTAAATTTCTTTATAAATGCCCTTCTGCTGATCCTTTTGTAGTGTCTGTCTCTTCTTAGAAGCCCTCCAAGTTGTTGCTCTCTACCAAGCTACTTTCTTCAGGTAAGGATAGTAGGCCCATGGAGAGGCTTGGCAAAAAAGTTTATACTGCTGCCACTTTATCCTTTCAGGCCATCAACTACCACACTCGTATTACCAGGGATGTTTTGATCCTCCATTCTTAGGTTTCCAAAGTGGTTTCTGACCTTCAAGACTCTGAGGGGAAGGCTTCTGCCATTTCCCTGTTGGACTCTACCTGTCAAGTTAGTTGTCAACCATTCTGTCAAATGCAGCTGTGCTGCAGCTGATGCCACCTCCAGGGCTGCTGCCTTTGGTTCAGCATTACTCTTGGCTTCGTCTTCAGGCTTTACCTGATGACATTATGGCTGAACTATTGGATGCTGCTTTGGATAATAAAAATCTTTTTCGTGCTGCTGCTGCTGAACATTTCAAATCTCTTCAGGATGTGTAAAGCCTTGCATGAGTTGAAACATATATTTATTTCTTCTATTCCTAAGTTTCAGAGGAATTACCCCTCCAAATCTGCTTTTGTTTGCAGGAAGTCTCACCCATCACCCAAGGTAAGATAGGGTTCTATATGTGTGCCTCCTGCCAAGTCTACTCAAAGCCCTATTTCTCAGAAAGCTTTTTCAGGATAAGCAGGGTTCCATTTGACAGTTTGCTTTCCCTTTCCCTTGGCCAGGTTTCTTATTCCTCTGTCTTTCCCCGTCTCTTCCTGTTTGGTTAAAGATCATAACAGACTCTTGGGTTTTGTTCATTATCCACCAGAGATATTTCATGGTTTGGAAATCCCTTCCTCCCTTTTGGCCATCCCTCAACCTACTCAGGAACAACTTTTCCCAGAGGTGCTCCATTCTCATTTGTCCAGGGCCTCATTCAAGCTGTGCCTCCTGCCCAGGTAGGGAGTTTTTTTTTCCAGAATGTTTTTGGTTCCCAGAAAGGAGGACACATGAAAATCAATTCTAGACCTTCCCAAGCCTTTGAATGCTGTCTGTTCAGAATCATTTCCCCTTCTTCTACACCAGGCCTTTCTGATCTCTCTGAACCTCAAGGATGCCTAACTTCATACCCCCATCCATACCCTTTTTAGGAAATTTTAAGTTTCTCTATTTCTTCCTTGCATTTTCAGTTCTCTGCTTTGCCCTTTGGCCTCTGTACTACCCCGAGTGTATTCACCAAATGCCTGTCTCCTGTCATTGCCTTTTGCAGGATGAGAGGAGTTCAGATTTTTACCTATCTGGACAATCTCATTATCATTCAAGCTTCCTCTCCCAGTGTTTTGCTTCAAGATCTCCAGTTTACTATTTCCCTGTTGCAGTGTTTGGGGTTCACCATAAACTTCCAGAAGTCAACTCTGACTTCTTCTCAGGATCATATTTTCCTCAGTTGCAGGCATCAGACAATCCCCAAGCTGGTATCTCTGCCTGACCCAGGGCCGTGTCTCTTTCTGTCTCTTTTTCCTCTGGCTTCTGTCACGGCCAGGGATTTTCTCAGGGTCCTTGGGTTCATGGCTTTCACCATTCCCATGCTCCCTCTGGCCAAGCTCCACATGAAAAAGCTACAGTGGTGCCTCAAGTCAGTGTGGCTCCAACATTGCCAAGCCCTGGACTTATCATACCCATTCCTTCCTTCCTTGTCTCAAGCTCGAGCTTCAGTGGTGGATTCATCAACTTTTGTCTCAACCAGGGGCTCTCTTTCCAGGCTCCAGTCCAAACTCAAGAGCTGTTTACAGACACCTCAGAGAGGGAATGAGGGGGACTCCTTTTACTCTCTCAATGTTCAGGGTCTCTGCCCTCTTCTTTAATGGTCAGACCACATCAGTATAAAGGAGAATGAGGGCTGTGCTTCTGACTCTTTTTTTCTTATGGCTTTTCATTCCCTCTTTCATCCCAGGCCCGTCAAAGTTTTTTCTGGATGATCTGCTCATTATCATTCAAGCTTCCTCCCCCAGTGCTTTGCTTCAGGATCTCCAGTTTACTATTTCCCTGTTGCAGTGTCTGGGGTTCTCCATAAACTGGTGAGGTCAGAATACAAAGCTGTCTCATTTGCTAGCCGCATTATTAAATAAACTACTGATGTAGAAAATTAAATGTTTTTAAGTCTTACATAAAATGTGTTTTAACAATGGTTTTAACATATATTTATATACGGAAACGTATACACGCATAAATAACATTAATAGAGACATTTTATGTATATATATTTTTATATCATTTTTTTATATATAGTTTTATATATTTTTTTATATATATTTTTACAATACATTTTACATATGTTTTTAACACATATATATGTTTTAGGTATGACATTTAGGAATTTAGGTATATAAAATGTATTGGTGGATTGTTTGATTGTTTAATTGATTGTAGGTGTTGGGTCTATTTAAACTAAGAGCAAATTTTGTTGCTGACTCTGATGATGTTTCTGTGCTAGGAAATGAAAGCGCACTTGCTTTCTATTGGATTAATAAATAGTTCATTTATTACATTAGAGGTGGCCTTTATTGTGCTGGAAAACTACTGGAGATTTTTTTATTGCTGTATTTGCCTTAACTTTAAAAAAATCCTATCCCTATACTCATTTCCCACCGTATTAGAGCTAGTAAAGTCCAGTTTTCAGATATTGCTGAATCCTGGGGTGTTTTTAAGTTCCTGTGTTGCCCAAACCTTTCTAAGATAGAGGGAAGCTTCTCTGTTCATCAGTGAGAGTGGTGAGCTTTGGAACAGCCTATCTGTTGATGGAGGAGTGGTTTCAGCTCAGAAACTCTAGTTTTATTGGCCATTTTGGGCTATTTCTATCCCTTTCATCTTTCTGTTTAAAAACCTGTTTGCACAGTTTGGCGTATCGTGCAGCGCCGTTTAACTAGGGTTAAACTATTCCCGGCGCCGGAAAGTCAACTCTTCAAATTTTCCCTTAGTACTAGCCAGTCTTCTAGTTTTAACACTCAAAACTGCAACCTTGTGCTCATCACTTGTTCAAAAGTCGTTGCAAGCACTGAACAAACTACAACTACTGCAGCACTCAACCTTCCTCACTTGTCAGGAGGAGAAAAAGTTTTTTTAGTACTTAAAAGCATTTAGGCATGTCTGAGGGTCAGCTCCTGGTGTTTTCTCCTGTCCACCTGATGATTCTGGGCATCTGGAGGCAATGTAACAATAGAGTCATGTACACCGACAACCCTCTTCTCCTACCACCCAACACTACAGCCTGCGAGAGATACAATTATATAACCAAACTGGAAGCCAAGCTCTCTCCAACCAAGACTGGACTAGACAGTCAAGAGGAGAAGGTAAACACCTACACCACACCATACTCACACATAGTCCAACAAATCATACACCACCTAAACCCACACATAGTAACACAAAACACACACCTACATTCATGGAGGCTTTCAATAAAAGTCTGTCCAAACAACAGAGACCTCCAAATCAGAAACACAAGTAACCATCACCCCCCACTACCCATACAACAAATAGACCACAAAATCAGTGTGTCATTCAACCTCAGCCCTTAAGGCAAAACGACGTACCCAGCAGACTTGTCATAGGCGACTCTATAGTCGGGCACACTGATGTCCCACTCACCAGGCTAAACAAGGAGAAAGTTACTGTCAGCTGCCTGTCTGGTGCCAGGATCCACCACATAATGCAAGCACTCAGGTCGTTGCACAAGTACAAATATGACTCTGTCATTGTCCATGTTGTTGTGAATTACCTGAGATGTACCTCCCTGGACTACATGCAAAGAGACATTGAAGAGCTTTTGGATCATGTAGCCAAGGTAGGTATGACCCTAGCCCTGAGTAGCATCCTGCCATCACCTAGAATGATACAAGGAAAAAATGATTGACTTCAACAATTGGCTAAGCTTCTGGTGTCATTCAAAGAGGATCCAGTATCTGTCTGCCTGGGATGACATGATTGACAGACCACAATGCTTTGCCAGAGATGGCCTGCATCTGTCACCCCTGGGATTCCGGATATTGGCTAAGGCTCTTGCTACCCCTAATATGCAGTTTTTTGGCAAGGTTCAAATGAAATACCCACCACTGTAGCAGATACAAGCAAGCAAAAACTGAGGGCAATGCTACTCAATGCTAGAAGTCTAAACTTCAAAATGCACTCACACGAAGCACTCCTGCATAACCAGGCTATAATTCATACCACACTTTCTGACCACCTAACCTGGGCTGAAGCACTAAAGGAGGAGGAGTATCCATATTCATTAAGGATATCCACATCTCAAGGCTAGTTGCTCAACATAATGTATCCGAAATTATCCTAGTGCAACTAACACTGGACAAGACTGCAATTCAGGTTGTAGCTTGCCACATATCCCCTGCCATACCCCAGGATGCCCACTCCATGTTCCTCGATATACTGGATAATATTAAGGTACAGCCCAATACCTTAATAATGGGAGATTTCAACTACCCACCATCAACTGGGAAAACTACTCAAGTACTAACTCATTAGCTCAACACTTTCTGGAATTCATAAATTCCAGCACCCTGGATCAGTGTCCATACCCCCACCAAGGGCAACAATATCCTGGACCTGGTCATTACTAGCATGGGTAACTGATGTTCCACTCCAGAGGTCAACTCCTCACTGGTCAGATCCGACCATAAGCTAACCACCCTACATATCAATATTCCGCCCCCCCCCCCATTAAGGAAACCACCGTAAAAAAAATCTTTAAAGCCAACGTCATACTTCTTAAGACAGAAGTGCCAAACTTCAGTACATCCATGCAGATGGCTAATAGAGGTGCAACTGCTGAATCCTACACAAATGCACTGTATAAACACATACACGAGTGCATGGATCGTGCTATCCTCCAAAAAAAGGAAGCCAATCTGGTGGTCCCCTGCAATAAACAAACTCTACAACAGAAGGTCGAAGCTGTTGCAAAAAAGAGTAAAATCCCCTGATTGCAGGAACTCCCTGGTCACCCTCAGTAAGAAGATGAGATCCCTCATAAAATCCTCCAAAGCTAGTTCCAAAAATAAAATTGCCACTGATTCTAAAGACAACCACAAAGCATTCTACAGCTATGTCAAGAATCTCAGTGGCAACACTCAGATTTGCACCAAGCCACATAACAATGGCATTAGATATACAGAACCAACTGATATTGCCAACATCCTGGTGGATAGGTTCAGTGCAAACTTTACCCCCCCCTCACCCCCCCCCAAAGGGCCCATCCCTATACTGGAAGAATGCATAGCCCCTGTAATCATGGATGCACAAGTTAAGACCATACTCTCCAAAGCCAAAAACACAGTATCTATGGGACCAGACAACATCCCAGGCTGCATTCTGCACAAACTACAGAATGAACTGACACACCACCTAAGTACCTTGTTTAATCATAGCCTCACTTCAGGCTTTTTGCCTACTGAATGGGGCACTGTGATGGTTATCCCACTCCACAAAGGGGCACCACCACGGACCCCGGGAACTACTGCCCCATTTTCCTGACGAGCCTGGTCTGCAAGGCCATGGAACATATCATCATGGAACATATAAACAAAGACATAGGTAACCTGCAAATGCTGGAACCCACTCAGTTCAGATTTGTAAAAGGAAGATCATGTCTCCTAAACCTGATTGACTTCTTTGAAGCAGCCGTGGACAAGGGTAAGGTGATGCACACAGCCTATTTTGACCTCTTCAGGGCTTTTGACACCATCCCCCCACTCTGGAATTATAGATAAACTCACTGGACTGGGCATAAATCCCTATGTCACAAGATGGGTGGCCAACTGGCTTACTGATAGAACCCACGCAGTGAAAGTAGCTGACTCCAAATCTGACTTCAAACCAGTGACAAGCTGAGTACCACAGGGTTCAGTCCTGGGTCCTCTGCTGTTTGGCATTTATTTCTCAGACATCCAGGCTAATAGAACAAGTCTGTGGCTAACAAAATTCACAGATGACTGCAAACTGGGAGCCATAATAGAATTGCTTAATGATGTGAACATTCTACAAAGGGGCTTCACTGAGATTGATCCTTGGTGTCAAAGTCATGGCCTCAAGCTCAGTGGCAAAAAGTGTATTGCCATCCCCTTTGGGAAAAACACTGTTCCCATGAACTACCACATAGGAGGTAGCCTACTTAATACCAAAAGTGTGATCAGAGACCTTGGGACACAGGTGGACACTAGTCTCTCCTTTGACAATCACATCACCACAGTAGTCAGGAAATCCTTCTACATAGCACACCCCAACACTAAAGGGAAAGGGTTCTCCTCCAGAAACAAACTAGGTCATTGTTCCTCTCTTCTCATCCCTCATCAGACCCATCAGAGTACAATGCCACATTTGGCATGTACCGTGCAAGACATCTGCAACAACTAGAAAGGCCACAGAAATACCTCACTAAGAGGATTACATGCTTCAAACAGATGCCATATGCAGACCACCTCAAAAAACTCCAGCTCTACTCAGTCGCGAGCTCTGCCTAACATACAAAGCTATGTCAAACCCAGTTCTGTTGGATATGCTACACTTAAAGAAACCCCAATCTGTCCGTGCCACACACTCCAGGGACCCTACACCTTGACACCACAGTAAACAGAACATGCTGGAGGGATAGATTCCTGTCACAGAGACTTCCCATACTCTGGAAAAGACTATCCATTCACGTCAAGCTAAGCCCCTTATTAGCCCTCTTTAAGAGGAATCTAGACAGTTGGTGGGAAATAGAAAATTCACCTCAGGGATCACCTCTGTGGCTCTGCTTGACAAAGGCACAGGAAAATAACCTTTTTGGGTGGCGAAAGCCAGGGAACATTTTGGCTAGGCTTATATAGGCCCCAGGGCCGATAGCCTAGTATGAACCTATTAAGCTATGAACAAACAACACCGCAGTGATGTGGCACTTCAGCAAGCAAGGGGGTACAAGGTCCTATTTGCTTTGCAGATTGTAGATAGTTTGTATATTGAACCTAGTCAGCCACTGTAGCTAAACAGCACGTGAATGGACGTTACTTAGCATGTGTGAGATCAAGGCCATTTTCTGTAGTCAGTCAATGTGAGTGTAAGCTTGAATGGAGATGCACATGTGAGTAACAAGCCAGTCCATAAGCATATGAAGTATAAAGTAGATGTACAAGCTACAGCTCCTGATGTGTGTACAGTGGGTCTATATTATCATGCCGAAAGCTGTTTCCAGGGAATACGGCAACATCGAACAATAAACTGCAAAATCCCACTAACGCGAATGCGCAGGTCACTGATTTTTTTCCTAGGGAAAAAATATATGTACCAACCAAACACAACAGACCACCTAAATCATTACAAAGTGGGAGGCTGTGCCCCCCAGACCCCCCTAACTAAACATGCCAACTCCAAGATCACACTTCAGTGGGGTAAAGGGCAATTTCACGGTGGGGTAAAGGGCAATTTCATGGCAATGGCCAAATTATTTTTTTTGCTTAGGAAAAAAATCGATGACCTGGTTGTTTGCATTAGTGGGATTTTGCAGTTTATTGTTCGATGTTGCCATATTCGCTGGAAACAGATTTCGGCAAGATAATGTAGACCTATGTACAGTATGCATAATAAATTACTTGAATGCATTCCCAGCCTTAGTGTCTCATTTGAATACATGAGACATGCGACATGGTGTCAGAATTGGATCCAAAGTTGAAGCAGCTTGCAAACCATCAGACACGCAGTTAGAAGTGCAGCAATATCCAGGAGTGAACTCATAAACAGGTTAGCGGTTATTCGAAGTTACTTAAATTCATTTCAAGTGACTTTCAGTCGCCAATCATGTGGCATAGTATTCAAAGTGCTCGAAACAATTTTCGAGATGTCCAAGATAGTGACATAATATTTAAAGTGTTTGAAACAATTGTGTTTAAAATGTTCAAAAATATTATGAGCTTTCAAGATTTAGAAGTGGACCCAAGCAGACAGCAGTTGTTGAAATGCCAGTTCCAGAGAATGTCACATCTTTACGTTTTCTAGGCATGGTCAACTATTTAATCCCAGACTTCAGTGAGCTATCTGCACCATTATGTGAATTGACATGCAAAAATGTAAACTGGTCGTGGTTGAAACACCACCATGGAGCATTTGATATTCTGAAGAAGTGAATTGTCAGTCTACCCACACTGAGATATTATGATGTTCACAAACCTGTAACTCTTTCATGTGATGCTTCAGGGTATGGCCTTAGCGTAGCTTGCCTTCAAGAAGGCATTAGCATCTGGTTATGTTTCAAGACCTTTAACTCAAACAGAGATGCATTATGCACAAACAGAAAAAGAACTGTTGGCAGTAGTATTTGTATGTTCAAAGCTAAATGATTTTATTTATGGCAGACCTATCCAAATAGACACTGATCACCAACCACTAGTGACAAATCCAATACATACAGTCCCAGCTCGATAGCAATGTATAATGTTGAAGTAGCAAAAGTGAAATTTTAATATTGTTTACAAAAAGGGCAAACATTTGTACCTTGCTGATGCTTTGTCATGCGCACCCAGACAAATGACAGAGCAGCATGAAAATGAAACAGCGGACTCTGAGGTCATGGAAGTCAGAAATGTGTCATCATCATTGCTTGAACTAAGAAATCATACAGCTTCAAACCCAATTCTCCAGACGCTGAAAAACATTATCAGTCAGGGATGGCCAACATGACAAACCAGTTTACCACTTGACATTCAACAGTATTTTCCTTACAGAGATGACCACATCATGATGGAAGATAGAATCATCATGAAAGGTCCAAAAGTGGTAATTCCTACAGCATTACAACAGGCATATATCAACATTTTGCATCATGGTCACCCAGGTACTGATTCAACTAAAAGAATGGCAAGAGGCATTGTATTTTGGCCTTCTATGTCCAAAGATATAGAGAAGGAAAGTCTAGCATGTTCAATTTGCAACAGCACCAAACCGCATCAACAGAAAGAACCGCTTCTGTTACACCAAATTCCTGAATTACCATGGTCGACGGTTGCTACAGATATTTTTGAATGGAATGGTCAGCATTACTTGGTGTTAGTAGGCTCTTACTCAAATTGGTTAGAAATCGACCTACTTCCTAACTTGACATCCAGTACAGTCATTACAAAATTGAAGAGACATTAATCTGTCCATGGTAGTCCACACAAAGTCATGTCTGACAATGGTGCACAGTTTACTAGTCAGCAGTTCAAGAAATTTGCAAAGTCTTGGGACTTTATTCATGTTACCAGTAGTCCTGAGAATCCACAAGCCAATGGGTTAGCTGAACGTGTAGTTCAGAGTGCAAAGCACTAGTTGGAGAAATCCAAAAGAAATTGTACCAATGTTTTCCTTAACTTATTCAATTTCAAAATCATTGCTTGAGACAACTTGCTTGGTTCACCTGCTCAAAACTTGAGGTCCAGACAAACATGAACAACTCTTTCAATCAGCAAACAATTGTTATTAACAAATGGAAAGAACAATAGAGTGGTCAAGGCACAACTTTCGAGAAAACATCAGTCACAAAAGTTGTACTATGATAAAACAGTAAATCTCTTTGATCATTGCTATGAGGAGAAGTTGTGAGAATGCAAATATACAAATGTCATGATCGTGTAGGAATTGTGAAGGACATTTTTGAGGACCTGTGATCTTACATCATACAATCTGAAGGAATGGATTACAGAAGCACTCATAGACATGTGTTACCTGTCTCAGAACCAGTGCCACAGCAGATTGCCTGTGCCAGTGACTCTAATTTCCAGAGTGACTTGTCAGCTGTTCGAATTCAAAAGGACAGTGTGCTTTCTTCAAACAACTTTGATGTAAACTTAGAAGTTCCAATATTGAATGAATCCCAAAGAGACTGTCTCTGTTGCTAAACCCAGTCAGAATTTCTCTGTAACTAGATTGGGTGGAATTTGCAAACCCAATCCTAAATACACAGTGACTTGGACTTGAAATCAGTTATGTTTTGTTGGAATGTTGAAATAATGTCTAGCTCTTATATAGGCCTTTGTTCTTGTATTTTGCAATGTCAAGTGAAGTTAAAGAGGGAGGATGTAGATCAGTGTGTATATTGAACCTAGTCAGCCACTGTAGCTAGACAACACGTGCATATAAGTTACTGAGCATGTGCGAGATCAAGGCCATTTTGTGTAGTCAGTCAGTGTGAGTGCAAGCTTGAATAGAGATGCACATTTGAGTCTGTTAGAAGTAACAAGTCAGTCAGTAAGCATATGAAGTAAGAACTAGATGTACAAGTTATAGCTCCTGATGTGTGAATGTATAATAAATTACTTGAACACATACCCAGCCTCAAGGTCTCATTTGAATACATGAGACATGCGACCGTAGACTAGCTCTTTGTTTGGAATCTAGCTGTCCAGCATCAAGTGACTCTTCAGCCTGTTTACATTCCCTCTGAGCACAATCTAATGACAGACTCTTTGAGCAGTTCCAGCACACAAGCCCATGAATGGATGCTTCCTAGAGATGTGTTCCTGGACATTGTCCATCGGTGGGTCATTCCTCAAGAAGATCTTTTTGCCTCCCCTCTGAACAGAAAACTTCCTCTATTCTGTTCCAGAGTTCCATGTCCTCTGGCTTGGAAAGTAGATGCTGTGTCTTTTCCTTGGAAAGGGATGTTTCTGTATGCCTTCTCTCCCCTTTCTCTGCTACCACAAGTATTGTATAAGATCAGGTAGGACTCTCCCAAAATCTTGTTAGTGACTCCCTTTTAGCCTAGACAGCATTGGTCCCTCCTTCTTTCTCACATGGCCAGGGGCAATCACCACAAGTTACCTCACTGGGTGGATCATCTCACACAAGACAAGGGGTCTCTTGTCCCCTGTTCAAATGACACTGTGTGTGATAGAGTTTTGATCCCTTTTAGGCACCTCTTTTCTGAGGACATGCTTTGGATACTGCAGAAGGACAGAAAACCCACTACCAGGAAATCATATATGGCCAAATTGAAGTGAATTTCTGTCTGGTGCCTCCCTCACCATCAGGATGGGAGGTTCCTCTAGTTCTCTCTTATTTGTGTGATCTATTCCATGCTGGGTTTAGCATATTCTTCAGTGAAAGCTCACCTATCAGCAATTTCTGCTTGTCTGCCTTTGGCTACTAATCTGGCCTCTAGATTTGAGGTTAAGCAATTTCTTAAAGGCATCCTTCATATCAAGCCTCATAGGAAGCCAATTCCACCTTCCTGGGACCTTACTTTTGTACTTGAAAAATTGACTTGGGCTCCTTTTGAGCCTGCTTCTTCAGCTTCCTCACAACATTGTACTTGGAAGACTGTTCTTCTTTTGGGCCTCACTTCAGCTAAGAGAGTGTCTGAACTTCAGGCTCTTATGGCTGCTCCTCCTTTCTTACTTTTTCACAGAGACAAGGTGTCTCTCTGGACTAATCCTTCTTTTACACCCAAGATGATCAATGAGTTGTCCCTTAATCAGTCTATTCATCATATTTCCTTTTTTCCTTTTCTGCAATCTGCCAGTGAGAAGGTTCTTCACACCTTGGATTTGCATAGACAGCTCAGATGTTATTTGGATAAAACTAAAGTTATTCGCAAATCTGAGCAGCTTTTTGTTTCCTTTCATCCAAAGACTTTGGGTTTGGTTCTTTCTAAGCAAACCATCTCCTCCTGAATTTCTATTAGAGGTAAATGTCTTTCTTCTTCAGTAAAGGCTCATTCTACCCCGGCTGTTGCCTTCTCTGCTGCATTTTTTTCAAGGGGATGGATACCAGTTCCAACCTTGAGGCTGCTACTTGGTCCTCTGTTCATACTTTCACTAAGCATTATATGTTGAATGTTATTTCCAGGGCCACAGCTGGCTTTGCCAGGGCTATCCTGCATGGGTTTCTGGAGGGCTTTCCTGCATGGGTTTCTGGAGGGCTCTTCTGTGGCATCCTTCTCCCAGACTTCCTTTGAGCTTTTGTACTCTCCCTTAGGTTATGAGTACTGAAACAGTGATATTGAAGGACATAGTACAGTTGTACAAAATCATACCAAAGTAGTAGATGTCCTTCTCTTCACTGTTGCAGTATTCGCTCACTCCCTTCTGCCCCCACTGCTGTAGCCTATTCTTTCTTGCTCTCCAAGGCTCATCTCATTTTTTTCCTTCCAAATGCACATGTTTTTCCTTGTCCCTAGAGACATTCTGTTCCTCCTGGGGATTTTCCAGTTCTGAGTTTGTGTGTGTCCATACATCACCATTATGCCCTATGCCTTGCATGGGGAAGGATACTTGTGGCATATGGTGCCTATAAGTACTAAAGACTTTGGTATACTGGCCGGATGTTGGACTGACTTTGACAGGATATCCTGTAGGTTTAAGAATACTGCAACAGTGAAGAGAAGGACATCTACTGTTATGGTAATATTTTACACAACTGTATTATCTGGATGCACACACCCATGAATCACGTAAATGGGTCCGGGTGCACACTTCTCTGAATGTCGTAGATAGGTCTGGATGCACACTCCCCAGAATGTTGAGGAAAAGTCTTGGAGCACACACCACTGAATGTTATGGATGGGTGTGTACCAACGATTTCCTAATGTAGTGTACACTCTTGTGTTCCCACAGTTCTATGAAGTGTTGCACATGAATCTAGAACTATATTGTCCTGGAGTACCTTTCATGTGTCTGGGCTCACGCTTCTCTAGAGCTCTGTGCATGCGCCTCCTCCTAAGGTCTGGGCATTCTCATAAAGGATTTTTGATGGGGAAGCCTTCATAGATCTAAGTCTGACTGACATGGATACATTTTTTTTAATGTCTTCCTTGAAGACAGGGAATGAAGAGTGGAATTTCCTTCTTTGATATGCAGGCTACTGAAATGCCAGTAAGCACTCCTGGACAAATAGACAGGAAGACCTTAGTGCTTTTTGCATATTTCAGTCTTGTATTCTTTTATGATATGAGTTTGAATATGGAAGCATGGACAAGTTAACTTTGTTCCAGACCCCACCGTCTTTTCTTACCCAAGTTTACATTCTCACCATCTCCACAAGGTGGCAGGCAGATATTTATTGTTAAACCACCTCAAACCATAAACCACCTTTCAGCTACAGCACACATGAAATGTTTTCTGTTACTGGCCATTACCAAGTAACCTAGTTCTGAATTAAAACCTAACCCATTATAATATACATGCTTGTAGTACCAAGAACACAGACCTACCATTTCAGCAGTAGGTATTTTAAAGATGTTCATTGCTATGACAGTTCTGAGAACTGAAAAGCAGTTTCAAAAGGACTAAGTCCTGCAGTAAGGAACTGCAGTATGTGATTGGAAAAATAGTAGTGTCTCATGTTGTTCCTCTGAGGTGTATCTGTATCTTACTCAAAGGTAAAGTGAGCTAATTGTCTTTAATTTGAATTCCCAAGTGCCTAGTTCTGAGCATGTAGTAGGCCTAGGTGTAATTGCACTTGTGGCATAACAACAAAGTTAGTCTTAAGACCAGCTCTCTAGGTTGGTTTGTCCCAGAAATGTTTGAGGGAGTAGAAAATAATATCTCTCTCATTAGTTTGACACAAGGTTAGGTGTAGCAGTGAATGTTGGGCTAAGAAGAATTTAGAAAGGCTGACCACGTGGGCAGAAAGGCAGCAGGCAAGATTTGCCCCAAGCAAATGAGAAGGACTACATTGGACAACACCAGCCATGGAGTGAATTATCAGCTGGCAAGAGTGAAACTAATGGCCACAGAAATGGAAAAGGATTTCATAAGTCTTCTCTCCAAGTTTGGAGTACCATGTACAGGATCAGAGGGCAGCAGGGGCATAGCTTTCAACTTCCTTGGTCAACAGTCATGGACAAATCCAACAATAATAGGGTGTCAACTCCCAAAAATCAAGCACTATATGTATGTGTATATATATATATATATATATATATACATATATATATATATATATATATATATATATATATATATATATATATATATATATATACATATACACACATATATATACAACTATGTATTAGTGTAATTCCCTTACAAGATCAAAAACATTACACGATGTTCTGTTAACATACATTTTCTGAACAATAAGAAGCATAGAACTCTGATGTTTTGCATTATTTACCCGAACATCAGACATGTTATGAGCTTCAGGGAAAAATATTAGGGAAAATGAGGGATTTTCTACAAAATCAGGGACAGTTGAGAAGTATGGTGGGGAGAATACCATGCTGTTGAAAGGTGGCTTCCCCACAGACAGGCTATTCTATTGCAATTCCACTGACGGTAGTAAACAGCTTGCTTAATGTCCTCAGCTTGATAAACTTCAGAAGGCTGGAGGCAAATCTCCCACTTTGCTGAGCCCTTGTCAGGACACAGCCTAAGTGCTCTGTGCATGGAAAGGAACAACAAACTGCTAGATGGAGTCTAGAGAAATGCCACCACATGAGTGCATGCAATGGAAAGGAAAGGATATGGTCAGAGACCAGATGAGCTATTTTAATTATTTATTTCTTTTTAACTGGGTGGGTAGGTTAGTGTGAAGACCCTTTTCAGCACATCCCTAGCCAATTAGGGAGTATCAACAGTCAAAGAAATACAAATGCACTTAAAATGATAGACACTTAAAAGGAAGATAACAAACAATATATAATCAATACAAAGTAGTAGTAAAATGCAATAAAAATCAAATCAAGAAATTTTGTGTCAAACTAGGAGAGGTGTGGGGATGGGGGACATGATGTGGGAGCACAAGTTCATATTGGGAAAATATCAGGGGGTCATCATGAGTAGAAAGGCAGGATGGTGAGGAGGAATAGGTAGCAGATTTTTGGGAATAACTGATACCTAACATTGCAAAATTGCTTATTTATGGAACGAGATGAGGAACTATAAGCAGACTATCAGAATGGGTGGGAGGAGTGAGACAGTTTATGGAGGCATTCAAGAAACTGTAGATAATGGAGAAATTGTGAAGGGGAAGGTAGGGATGGAAACAAGGCAGCGTATTACATTCACTTAAAGGACAGACTACATAAGCTTAATGTCTCCTCTTGTCAAGCAGATGCAGTGTAGATTTAAATTAAAAAGCATCTAGAATTAAAAGAAAGGGAGGGATTTCACTGTTTTAAGTATAGGCCGACTAGTAAGATTTATGTTTTACAAAAACAAAGTAATATATAGAGCTCTTACTAGTAAACACACAGGAGACTGATCCAGATTAGAATAAGTAGGGAGGATGGACAGTTGTGAAGAAAAGACTGGCTAGAGAGAAGTCAGAGTACAACCATTTGTTAAAGTAAGCTAGCTTACATTCATCACTGTAGTGGATACATGTAGGTACTGAAGTATTATTTTTCCTGTTTTTCTCATCCGTATTTTATATTTTCATGTACAGCAAGCAGCGACACAGTAGCCTGTGGGGAATTAAGAAGAACACAACTCAGTCTGAAAGCTCCAGTGACTCAATGGAGCCCTTAGAGCAGGAACAAGACCAGTCTCTGTCCCCAGATGAGACAGAATCACATTCTCCATCATCTGACAATGAGCTTCCTGTCAATGGTGGCCCTGAAGAAGATGAAGTGATTGCTGTCACTGATGAAATGGCACAATCCCCGCCATACTGCTTCCGTCCTCTGCGCCAGCTGAGTGTTCTTTCAGAGACTCCCAGCCAAGATGCTGAAGATAGTGAGGGAATGCCAGCTATCTGTATCCAGGCAGTGGAAGAAGATGCCTTGAGGGAGACACCACATGGTTTGCCTGCTGATGAAATAAGTGACCTGGTGGAAGGCCATCCTGTACAAGAGCTGTCACATGTATCACTGGACATGCCTGAACCACTCAGTCCCCGCAGGCAGAGGATCAACCTGACATCTCTGATGAGGTCCATTAGCAAGATGGACAGCATAGATGAAGATGTCTTTAACAGCCCTCCAGCAGATGGGCAGAAAGGAGAAAACTTCAACAACAATAACTCATCTACTTCTGCCACAAAGGTTAGTACCATTTCTTTTTCTTGGGAATTTCTTTTAATTTTTAGCAGCTTTAATTGAGCTTCTCTTTCACTTAGTGGTAGCAAGCCTTGCCCAGTACTTTGAGATACATTCCTGTCATAAAAGTTTACCTCTGCAAAAGGTGATGACTGTCTATTGCCCTGTATCATCATGCAGATGCCAGTGGACTTGGATGACCTCACATGCTGTTGAATGAGCTATGTTGCACTTTCTAGTGCTGTGGTTTGTGGTCTCCATTTCATCTGCAAGATGTCAGTCACATTCCAGTCTTAAATCTACATGCTGCTGGTGGTCTTCATTGTAGAGGCAAGATTTTCTGGACATTTTAGCCATGTGCAGTACAATGCAGCATTATTTCTGCAACTGGGGGGTAGCCTTAGACTGGGAATCAGTGCCCAGAGCTCAGTACATCCTGCCTCGGTCCAGGAATGTATCCCATCCAGAAATGTCCAGTCCAGCATGCTGCTTGTTTTGCTGCTGGGAGACTCCATCTGCCTTAGTTTTCTTTTCTGGCTTTATTTTCCTTCATCCACAGATTGGACAGCATACCTGATTTACAAAAAGTAATAACTGTTGCATTGACACTGCCATCACTTTTGAATGCTGTGCTTCTTTTAGTATTAAAATGTATAGTTATTCATTTGTTGGTATGATTTAATGACTGAAAGGGTATTACAATGCTAATTTACAGATTCAGAGAATAATATTTTATTTTTATTTTATTCAAATGTTAAAGATTCAGGGTCCTGTAACAAATTGTTATGCCTCATGACCAGACTGTATATTCTGCCTTTGAATTCCGCTGTGTTTGCTATTTTATTTATTGTGATTTCATAGAGCAGAAAAATATTCCAAAGGGCTGCTATGCATCGTGAAACAAATTGGTTAGATATGTGTTGTTTTTTTTTCTTTTTAGAGTGAAATAAGGATTGACTTATAATTAAAAAAAAGATTTGTTTGCAGTTCTGTGATCCCATATTCTTAGATCTAGGAATATTTCCAGTTGGTTGCCTTAGCAGAGCTCCATCTGGATTGTTGCATTGCAAGTGACTGTACAGATTAAAGATTCAAATAATCCAATAAGCAGTTAGAGGATAAAGGTACCTGCAGTGTCAGTAACAAATAAAAATATCCAAGAAAATACGCCAGGTAACACCACAGCTCTTAGGTTCGCAAACTCTTTTTTGAAACAGAGATTTAAAACAGTAAGCACTTTCGGGCTACTACCAAACCCTTCATCAAACTAGGCTAATGACATTTCTTTTCCATTTAAATATGAAAAAAAAGGTGCCAAAAATTAATTTAATTAATTCTTGTAACATAATAGAACTCACCACTAGATGGTAGCATTTATCTAAACATCAATTCTTGAAATGAATATGTTTAAAAATACTTACATAAAAATATATTCATGTCTATATAGAAATACATATAAATATAATACATTCAAATGCCTTATGTTTCATAATAAAATCTTACTGAGAACAAAAATAAAATAAAAATGAAGATGGAAACAAGAGTAGAACAATGTGCTTATCAAAAGCGAATATATTGTAAATATACATATTTATTAAAAGTATTAATTAAAAATATGTAAAAGCAGTGCACATGTTTAATACTATAAAACAATTCTTCCATAAATATGCACACTCAATGTTTCAGGGGTCTATCTCTCAAAAATGGTTTAATAGAAACTCTGTCATTCAAACCCTTCCCTTTATCCGATTGCATCCTAATTATCCATTTGGTCCCTTGTTGTTCTGTATAGTTCTTAATGTTTCCCAATCTTTTGCTTCTACTGACCAGTTCTATTGCCATAAACTTAAACTGATGGCTTAGATCATTTTCCAAAGTATGTTTTGCTAAGGCATTAGTCTCATCCTCACAATTAATTGCGTAAATGTGTTCCCTCACCCTTTCTCTTAGGGTTCAGTTGGTCTTCCCTATATAATAGCTGGCACATTTCTCACAACTAGCTAGATAGATGAGGTCCCTGGATTTACAGTCAGCATAATGCCTAAAAGTGTATGTCCTGCCATTCTCTGGATGTATAAAGCTGTTGGAGCCTAACATGTAGGAACATTGGTTGCAGTTCCTGCATGGAAAAGTCCCGTGTCTACTAGATGTTACCCTACTCATTTTACTCTCTTCATAAAATAGCAGCCATTTTAGGGACTTGTTATTACTATGACTGTATCTGAGTTTTAAGCCAACAATAGTGCATATCTCTTTGTTGGTGGTTAAAATGGCCCAATTTGTATTAATCACTTTATCAACCATTTTATTATTATTGGAATATGATATATTTAACCTTATTTGTGTGTTAATAGGGGTATCTGATGTGTCCGCTTGAGTTGATGTTATGGTATTAGTATCTCTTTTTCTAAAGTAGGGTCTTCCTCTCCCTATTCTATCTACCTTTGTCGGATCCTTCAGTGCCCCAGTTTCTTTATTGGAGTATCCCCTCATAGCAAATTCCTCACTCAGGAGGTCTAATGTCTTTTCAGCTATAGTGTCATCGCTTGTTAGATTGGATATCCTTCTTCCTTGATTAATGACTATATTTTGATAAATGTGTTTGGGGTACATACTTGTACGATGAAGCAGACTGTTTTTTCTACAGCTCTTTCTACATAGCTGGGTTGTGAATCTATCATTCTCATTACTAATGAATACATCTAAAAACTCAATTCCTGTTTCGGACCATTTCCCATCAAATTTCAGGAAATTGGTTGGTTGATTGATGTATTCAATAAATACACATAAGTCAGCTTCATTCCCTTCCCAAAGGAAGAAGACATCATCTACAAATCTTTTATAGTACTTGATGTTATTTCCATATTCCGTGTCTATAATATATGTCTTTTCCCATTGGGCCATGACTAAATTGGTGTATGAATTCACGCATGGTGTTCCCATGGCCACCCCATTTGTCTGTAGGTAATGTTTATCATTATACATGAAAACATTATTCTCTAAAATCAGTTCCAACAATAACATACATCTCATCATAACTGCACTAGTGACATTCCTGGCCATCATCATTGGGTATCATTGTAAATAAGGACTTCACGTCCAAAGTTACAAGCCAAATGTTAGATAAGTCTGCCATGTCATGTATACATTCAGATAAGCTTTTAAGAAATTCCTGGGTGTGTCTAATTATCGTGCTGGTGGTTTGTACAATTTCTTTAAGCTGTTTCTCAATATATATCGAGAGTGGTTCTGTGAGCCACCCTCTACTTGAGACTATTGGTCTCATCTTGGGATTATAAAAATCTTTATGAATTTTAGGGAGACCTCTAAAAACAGGAATGGTTGGTAATTCAACAAGAAAGTATTTATGTAGGTCATGATCAATAACCTCACACATTAATAGCTCATAAAGACTACTATATACATTATTAATAATCTTATTTAACTGTGTGTCATTGATTGGTCGATAAGTCTCATCATCCAGCATTAGTTGTATCACATTTTCATAATAACATTTATCTAGCACAACAATGGCTCCGCCTTTATCAGCTGGTCTGATAACTATTTGATCTTTGTTGCTCAAACTAACAATTGCTTCACGTTCATTTTTATTTAAATAAAAACATTCTGAGTATTATTGTATTTTCCATCATTAAATATTTGTATGAAGTCCCTTTCACAAGCTTGTTCAAATGCTTCTAAAAGGGGGTGCATGTTAGGTATGAATACACTTGGTTTCTTATACCAAACCTGTCCATTCTCATGTTCATTTTTATATAGCATTTTTAGAGCCACATTCCTTACAAACTTTTTTTCTTCAAGAATATAATCAGTGACATCAGTTCCTTTAGAGGGTATGAAAGATAGCCCTCTATTTAGGAGTGACTTCTCAAAAACATTAAGTTCATATTTAGATAAACTGACAATTAGTTCAGTCTCACTTGCCTCTGTATTTTGTTCTGCCGCACTGTTTGATCTCCTGATACTTTTCGTTTTCTGTTGGTTCTGATAGGAGTCCATTTTTTTCTGATCTTGGATAGGTAAAGGAAACTGCTGAAAAAACGAATCTAGAGTAGGTTGAATTACTTTTTAGCAGTTTGTTTCCTTCTAACATCTCCTACCAATGAAGGAATAGAGTAGCTGGATTTACTAATGATACATAACAACAAAGAAAAACAAGTGATGGTAGAGAATAACGCCACCAGCACCATTAATATGGAGATGGAACAAGGACAAGCAAGTAAATCCGACTAATATGAACTTAATTGTAACAACAAAGAAAAACAAGTGATGGTAGAGAATAACGCCACCAGCACCATTAATATGGAGATGGAATAAGGACAAGCAAGTAAATCTGACTAATATGAACTTAATTGTAAACTTGATCTATCATAGAGAATTTTAAATTTGTCTTCGACAAACTATTCAAATGCTTCTGGCTTGCATGTTTTGCCAGAGCATTACTCATATCTGTTTTTTTCAACAGCTCTAAGATGCTTATGGATTCTTTTATGAAATTCCATTGTTGTTCTGTCAATATAAAAGGCAGGGCACAGCTCACATAACACTACATGCACTATATATTTCAATTTGCAATCATATTTATTTGGCAATTTTATTTCATAGTTCCATGTTGTTTATATCCTCTCACTAACTTACCAATATTTCTTGTCACTGAAAACAGGAATTTCTTAAAACATATACATGGTACAGTGTTGTATCTTAAACATTTTTTTAACATTCTTGTTGTTAGTATGGTATCGATCATCCTAAATATGCTTTGCTAATCCCCTGATGGTCTTCCCTACATAAAAACTGTTGCATGCTGATACATACCAATAAAAATTATGCCACATCTGTTTCAGTTAAAAGTGCAATTGACCATGATACGTCTGTCAAAATGTAAATCTGAACTGAGCAGAAAATCCACACACATATGCACTATTTGCTTTTGGTGTAAGCAAGGCTTCAAATTTTGGGCCTGTTTATTTACAAAACAGTTCTCCTTACCTGTTGTCTATGTCAAGAAATCAGGGCTTCCCAAAATTTTCCAGATCTGTGTGATCATCTTTAATACCTAATTTATCACAACTGTGGGTTATAAACACTGGATTATGATTGAAGTGTGTTTGTTTATTTATTTTGTGGTATTAAATTAATTATCACAATTGCTCATGAACAAAACTGGAACATAACATTCCCTTCCTTTTGTACTGACTTCAGTTATAGTATAATCTGTCAAATGTTCCTTATACCCACATTTCTTAAACAATTTTTTTCATTTTCATTAGTTCAGTCTTGATGTTTTTTAAGTTTTCCTCTTATTATAAAAAGTGTGATATCTATGAAAATAACCCTTGGTAAAGGCAGAATTACAATATGTGTCATATATGAACTTCTTTTCCACCTTATTCTATGCAATGACAACATTCAAAAAAGATATACTTTTTTGTAAAGTAAAAGCGAACATTAAAAAAAATCAGTGCTCTGATTTAAAAAATGTACACATTCTGTAGAGAGCTTTTTTTACAGTGCCGCAGAAGTAAATAATCAATAAAATAGATAGCAGTACATTATCAAACCTGGTACAAGTACACAGCATGGAAAAACACTGTTAGCAAATGTAGGTGCTACTACTCCTCCCATAACAACTCTTATGTTTTGATGATTGCACTTGTTCTTTCAAATCAGTTCTAGTAATGTACAGGTAAGGTTTACTTTCACAAAATGATTCCTGACATATTCCATACCTTTATCATATGGAATACATTTATGTAATGAAGCTATGTCCATTGTGGATAATAGAAGTGGCTCAGAAACTGAATGCGTGTCTGTACCGGAAAGTTTTACAAGACAATTCCAGCAATCTTTTATATAAGATGCATAACAACAGGCTTGATCCTGTCATCCACATACATAGTTATGGCTTCAGTCTTTGACCCAGCTATCAAAACTATGGGTGTAAGTTGTAAATTTTGGATATTCTGAAAAGAGCACCTTGTTTATGATTAGAAAATTGTGAAAACTTGAGTACATCCACAGAAATGCTGTCCTGCAAGCATGTCTAAAAGTCCTGAATTAATATGTCTGCATGCTTTTCTGATAACATTTACTCGGTTCTTTGCAGGAAAGACCATTGTTTAATAATGTTATTATATTTCCTGTAATCAGTGGTAATCATCACAATCAATGCAACTTCTTTAACAGCTTTCATATATCCATAATTATGAAATATTAATTTAATTAACAATTGTCTTTATAAAGAATTTAAGTTATAGAAACTGTTTGGCAACTGCCCCCCCTGAGTAATTTTCTAATTTTCTTGACAGACAGAATTCTCAAAAGCCACTAAACCTGGTAGTAATGAGGGATTAAATGTACTTAATTTTCTTAAAGGTGTGGTAAAGATTACCAATCTGTACTGTCATAACTAGCTTTCTAGTAGTTAATTTCAACTCAGTTGATACCTTGATCAGATTCAGCCTACCAACAAGCACAAGAAAAAAAAACTTTCTCTAAAACAGACAGCTCAGCACCCAATAACATCCTGTTAGTAAGATTAATAAGATCTGCATTGTTATAAGTACTTAAAACAGAGGACAAATCATGGCTTAATTCCTCAGATAGTAAAAATTCCTTCATTGACCCTGACACCACATCCCTGGATGACCGCTATCCCTCTGGAATTCTAGGGATGCCAGTTTTATAACTGGATAGTTGAGTCATCATTCAGTTGTTCAGAAAGGAATCCAGTCCTGTTTGAAAACCATTCTGCCATATTGCAGCCAGTTATGGAAAAAGACATAGTGCAACACCAGCATTTTGTTTCCCTAAAATATGCCAAGTCATTGGGCTGATGACATATAGTGCTAGATGGCAGTTGATTGAATATCCTAACCACAGATTGTACAGTCAAGTTAAAAATATTGTTTTAAATAAATATTACCATGACTGTAAGTTAACCTGCCATAATCAAGCTGCTTCTGTTTTTATATCTTTTTAAGAGTTTCCTCGTATCTGCTAATTTGTAAAATTGTAGACTCAAACTTGTACTTTTTCTTCTGGAAGAGATTATGGTATGTATTGACTTACATGTATTATCAGTTTTCTTTTTCAATTCTGTAAGCTCTATTTATTTATTTTTTAAACAGTTTTATTGAAATCATGTCTGAAATAATCAATTGTTAACATGGAAATATAAAATTTTCTTGAATAAAATAAAAAAGGAAAAAAAACTATATACAAATAACAAATATAACAAAACTATGTACAAAGATGTTCACCATACACACAATTTAAAAGATCATAGTAATGGTATCTAGCATTCAGAAACAGAATTATCAAACTATTTGCCCAAAAGTTCATGTATATTATTCTACAAGTTACATAAGTTAGTATTCCTGGAAGATCTGGCATTAATAGTTAACTTTTCTAGGTTACTCATTTCAAGGAGAAGGTTCTTAAATTCTTGAAAAGAGGGGGGAGTGTTGGATTTCCAATTTCTTGTGATGATTTTTCTAGCTACAGAAAGTATAGAGCAAATCAAAGTTTTTTTATACAATCTAGAACTGGAGTGTTGAATAAAACAAGTGATTTGGAAAGTGAAAATTTATCAGAAAATATTGCTTGCAGAAAACTATTAACATCTTCCCAGAATTTTTTTAAGAATAAACAATCATAAAACATATGAGACCAGTCAGCATTCAATTCATTATTACATCTCCAGCAATTAACATTTTTCTTGCATATTTTATTCATATTAAATGGAGTGAGGAATGATCTATGTAAAAATCTCCAAGTAAATACTTTCCATTTAAGTGAAGATGTTGTCATACTTGCTGATTGTGTAATGTTTAATTTGCCTTTTTCAGAGGGAAGACATTAATTGAAGAAAAATATTTCCAGTAATTATCAGAATGTATGTCCAAATCAAGCTTAGTTGTCTTATAAATGTGGGACAGTTTATTTTTAGCAGGAGACTTCTGTTGTGTTGATAAAATCATATAGTGTAATAATTTTGTAATTAATAATTTTTTTACTGTAGGTATTAGTTCCAGTTTAATATATATTGTCTACCTTCTTGCAAGTCCAACCATGAAAATGTATCTAGTTTAAATTCATCAATGAGTAGAATAATGTTTTATATCATTATCTGCTATAATTTGATGCCAAAATAATAATTGTTTTTGCTGAAGTGCATCATTTTTGCATAATCTGAGGAGAATATAACTCCTTGTGTATAAGCTATGGGGAAGAGAAGAAATAGCCGATTGTTGTATATATTATATTTAAATATATAACTTCTAAAATATTTCAATAAGAGTTCTATATATATAGACTTAAAACTGTGGGTGAAGAAGTTAGAGAAAACATCTTTTAGTATCCATATAAATGAATTGTTTATTAGGTTTAATTTTTGAGAGCTGTTGGTGCAGATTGAATCTAGGGTTAATATTCCTGGAATCTCTTTCCATTTTGTAATATAATCTGAATCAATAAGAAGAGAAATAGTACTGACCACTGAGGAAATTGAGTAAATCTCCAGATTAGGTAATACTATACCACCATTGTCCCAATTATGCATATGGTAAGCTAATGAGATCCTGAGTTTGTTGGGGAACCATAAGAATTTTTGAATTATTGAGTTGAATTTTCTTAAAATTGAATAGGGAGGGGATATTGAAATAGACTGAATAATATGCAGTATTTTAGGGAGTAGGATCATCTTTATGATAGAAAGTTTTTCATCCATATAAAAATGAATTTTATTCCATTTTTTAATAGTATTTTCAGTGACTAATAAACTATTATTGTAATTTATTTGAATATTATCTTTAATATTATTAGTAATAACTATGCATAGGTAAAGAATTTGTTCAGATTGTGCTAAATATTTTTATATTCATCATGTATATAACATTTTTTTGAACCAGTTAAAAGGATTTGTGTTTTGCTGTGATTGGAGGTAAGACCAGAATTTCTTTGAAAGTGTTCCATATCTTTAAAAAGTGCTTGTATAGATGTATTAATTCTACCAATGTCATCAGCAAATATTTGTACTTTTGAAGAAACATTTAAACTTATTTTAAAGCCTTCAATATATTCATCCCCTCTTATTAGATTTGCTCATGGTCCCATAATTAAAGTGAATAATAATGGGGACAAAGAGCATCCTTGCTTGGTACCTTTAATAATGGTGATCTTTTGAGAAATATTAGTACCTATTTTAATGTAAGCTTGACTAACACTGTATAGTTGAGTGATGAGATTTGTAAAACTATTTGAGAAATTTAATTCCCCTAATAGGATGTGTAAGTATTCCCAGTTAACTGAATCAAAAGCATAATTTATGTCTAGACTAATTAGAGTCAAATTGTTATTTAGATGTTTAACAAATTCCAAGAGAGTACTTATTCTTTTTATGTTATCATAAGTGGTTCTATTTACTATGAAACCTGTTTAGTCTTCGTCTACTAACTTAGGAAGAAAATTTTAAGCCTTTCAGTATAAATTGACATAAAGATTTTATAATCATTATTTAATAAAGAGATGGGCCTGTAAGATGAACATTTAGTAGGGTCTTTATTAGTTTTTAAAATGCAGGAAGTACAACTGTATTTACAAGAGGGAGGAATTATCTTATTATCTTTAGCAATATTGAAAACTTTGTGAAGTAATTGTAGAGCCTTAATAGGTAAGATTTAATAAATTTCAGGTATAATACCATCATTACCAGGTGCTTTATTCTGTTTTAATTGAGTAATTTGGGTTTGAATATCTTTGAAAGATATATTTTTGTCCATAAGAATTATCTGTTCTTCCGTTAGTCTTTTTTTAGTATATTTATTTATAAAAGTTTTAATTTTTTCTTTAGAATCAATTGAACTAGATGTTTGATTAGTATTAAGAAAAACATTCTCTGAATTCAATTAAAATGTTTTGCAAATCTGAGACCATCTTTTTTGGGGGGTATATTTAATTGATATGATTACATTTGTTTAATCTTTTTATTTGCCAAAATAGCTTTAGGATTAGTAGAAAAATTAATACATTTAAAATTTTCTAAATTTATCATGGCTTTATGGTCAAGTATCTCTAAGAATGTGTTATTCAATAAGTCTATTTCTCTTTTTTGTCAGTTATCTTTGACTCCCCAGCTTCAGGTTTCAGACTCTCTTATATTGTATATCTTGTAATTCTTTATCCCCATAATTTCCTTTTTTATTATACAAATTAATGATTCTACCTTATAAATAAGCTTTTAAGGTATCCCAAATGTGTATTTCTGATGTATCGTTTGTATTGTTGAGGTCTATGAAATTCTGTATTTCAGAAGAGATGAATTCATTAAAATCTTTTAATTTAGTAATGTACACAGGAATCCTCTTTGAGTATTAATATTTTAATTAACTAATAATAAGTTAAAGAATTATGGTTGGACAAGGGATGTGATATTTTTGTGCTTATTAAAGAGTCTGTTAAATTATTGGAAACTAAAATTCTATCTATTCTGGAGTATGTATTGTGTCTGTGTGAGTAGAAAGTAAAGAACAAAGATTTAGAGTCTGCAAAATTGTTCGTCTTTTAATAGATATGTTTCTATAAAATCCTTTAATAATTTGGCTGATGCTGATATTTTTCTTCTGCCGTTAGTGCTAGAATCTTTATTATCTAAAATGCAATTAAAGTCTCCTGCTAATATAATATCACCTTTAGAGTACTGCACAATGTAGTCTAGATGTTGTTTTACTGTATTGGTTCCAATTCCAGGGATCCAATATATGTTAATAAGAGTATACAAATTTTTATTTAGTTCAATAGTGACTGAGCAAAACATCCCTTTGTTGTCTTTATATACATCTATTATTTTAGGAGAAGGAATGGTGTTGTTCCACAATATAGCTATGCCCCCTTTTTTTTGGAATGTTCTGAACTTACTAAAATGTTATATGATTTGGATTCAATTTTAGTTATATCGTCTTCATAGTAAATGAGTTTCTTGTAGAAATATTAGGTGAGATTTATGTAGTTTGAGATATTTAATTAAACTACCCCTCTTATTTGGGTTATTTAAGCCATGGATGTTAATCGAAATGCATTTTAATGAAGCCATCTAAAAGTATGTTAGTGAGTTAACAATATATTGATATATAACATATTTAACTATAGAACTGAGAGGAATACTAATTATTAAATTGTTCTTAAATTGTAATAAGAAAAACAAAATAGATTTATGATGTCTTCCATTGGATAAAAAATAATGAACATCTGAAAGATTAATAAAAGAAAAAACATAACATAAACTTATACACACCTGGAGTTTAAAACTCCTGATCTGGATGACATCAGTCACCCAAGTTCGCCTTCTACCTAGTAGCATCCAAACCAGCTATTGCCTAAGATTAAATAGACTTGAGTGTTAAAATGTGGCTTCTAATTAGAGGTCTAGTGATTAAATTTGCATTCAATCTCAATAAAAAAGTATATTATTAATACTGCTAGAACACATCTAATATTAAGGAAAGAAGACAAAATATTACAGAAGAAAATAACGCGTGTCAAACATATAAAACCATGAATATGGAGTTATTTTTTTGTGTAGAAAAAAATATGGAATCTCTGTGAAAGAGAATATACTATATTCTTAGGTGTGAATTAAATTCAGAGAGTTAAATAACTCTTATCTGGTGATAAAGTGCCTTAGAGTGTAGAAAATCTAGATGTATATGAATTATAAAGTATAATGTTAATATTAAGGAGTCTTGGTTGAAATAATTCTTATTGAATGTTTGGCAGAAGAGAACTATATTCAGGTCTCTAACAGTGTTGTAAACAAACATGTATTCAAAATTATAACTCAATATTATCAGTACTTCAATAAAATCCATTTCAATAATACCTAAAAAAAAATTGCTGGTATCAGTCATTCAACTGTAACAATTCAAACTCTGAACAATCTTTGTGATTTGAGGTAAAGAGCTCTTAAGAATATATAGCTGCATTAGACAATTTTAATATATAGATGTATATGGCTAAATACTTGTGTGTGTTTGTATGTGTGTATATGGATAACAAGCATAACATATAACACAAGTCACACTACATTGTAAGCTAATTAGCTAAACAAAAAAAGATGTTAAAAACAATTATTAAATCTTAGATTACAAAATGTATCCACAAGTATAGTGGACTGAGTAAAGTTTGGTTTCTGGATAAAAGACTGCTAAATTCAGGTCTGAATCAGTACAGTAAATGAACAAGTTTTCAAACATATAACTCACTAATATCAGTATATTAAAAAAAATATTTTTCAAAAATCTTTTTAGAATCTGCAGGTATTAGTCATTCAACTATAACAGCTAAAACTATAAACAATCACTGAGATTTGAGGAAAAAGAGGTTTAAGGATATATAGCTGTATTAATCAATTAGGTCTATTTCATGTCAAGCCCATCATGTATATATGAATTTATATATATAAATGTATATGACTCTGTAGTTGTGTATATATGTGTGTGTGTGTGTGTGTGTGTGTGTGGATGTGGATACCAAGCACAACATATAATACAAATCACACTGCATTGAGTATTAGTTAAACAAGAAGGGTGTTTAAAACAATTATTAGGTCTTAAATTCCTCAATATATCCACAAATAACATAGTGCACTGGGTAACGTTTGCTCATAAAATCACTCAAATAGGTATTTACATGAAGAGTAAGCATCCATTTCTATTTAGGTATAACTTATGAAAATTACCTTATAAATAAACATAAATCATGGCAGATCAGGTTGTTAAAAGAAGAATTACTATTAACTGAGCACAATAACATATAGTAGTTTATAAGATCTTGAAGCTGATTATGAAGAAAAAAAATGTTTAACATTTTCTATTTGGGCTATTTTCTGTAAACTAAACATACATTTTTAGCTGAATCTAAAATTCTGTAAGCGTTTATGGACGAACTAGAAATAGCAGAGTCTGTTTAAAATGTTGTAGATGCCGTACTTTTCAAGAAATAGATGCTTTTGATTCAAATAGCCCTCTTTGGAAGCTTCCGAACAAACTAAGTAAAGCATAGAATGACATATTAGGGTTCAAAGGTTATGGCTATTCAGACGCGGTCTTGAAGATGGTTCCCCGGGGCTTCCTCATCAGACAGCCACACCATGAAGCAGTGCCTCGCTTTCAAAAAGAAAACAAAATCTTCAGAGTGTCAGGCGGAAAACGGTGAGTAAAATCTTGCATTGATGAGTTCCATGAAGTCTCAAGACACTGCCCAAGCTCAGAGAGAGCTTCACAAAAAAAAAAAAAAACGAAGGGAACAGCAAAGCAGGAAAAACAAACCCATGCAACTCAGAGGATGAGAAACACAAAACTCACTTTACCACCACTCAATAAACAGCTCAGTGAGCTGTCATGCACCAAATCTCCCCAACCTTCAATTAAAATAACTCTCTACAAGCAAGTGATCACCAAGCCAGCACTGTTCAGCAAAAAAAAAACAGTACTTCCTGACCACCAGGGAACATCCGAGGGAACCAAAGCACACAGCATCAAGAGCACTGCTTGCCCATCACCATTCCGCATGCGTACCACACCAAAAGCGACCATAGCCATAAACAAAACAAGCCGATGGTCCAAAACCAATCCAATTTAACTAGATATTAAAAAGCAAAAGCACAAATTATCAAGCTGCAGAGTCATTAACTAATAAATACCAAAGTAAACTGCAGCCAGATCAAATCAAAAAACGGACTGATCTGTCCAACATCTGTACCACTATAACCTATAGAATTTGTAAAAGATTGACAAAGCACAAAATAGCAGCCTATAAGAAAGTTGTCATATACAAAAAATGTGCATTTAAATCAAACCAAAGTGAAAAAAAATTGAGAAAGACAATACCATTAGCTTGAAGAAACAAGATTTAATATCAAAACTACATTAAAACAAAAGGCATGTAATATGTATAGCAATAACAGCTAAACAGACACATTTTAACACACTCACTTGTTGTCCCAGATTCATCTCCTTCATCTTTTTGGGTTGTATTGTTTTGAATTATGAGCTTAACTTATTTTGGAATGGTAAATAAGAAGGCTATAATAAGACTAGATGAGCAAATGAAATTTAAAGGTTAAAGATAAATGTTCTTGTAATAGTTCTTTTTTAATTTTCTTTTTTGGGACAAAAGTTTTCCAGAAACCCTTGTCTGCCATTCTTTTGAGACTGGTATTAGCCCATTCCATTTCTTTAAGCCTGTCCAGTATTTTATTGTTTTTATGAATGTTAAAGCAGAGTCCAAGTAATCAAATGATTTAGGACCATTCCGGAGAAAAATCTTTAATCTAGCCAGGAATAAGTGTGCTTTAATTTGTGATTTCTTTAATTCTTTGTGTAATGGTAGAAAGAGTTTTCTTTTTAAAATGACTGAAGAAAAATCATTATCAAAGCATATCATATTATCTTTGTATTTAATTGGTGATTTAGCCCAGGCTGTTTTCAAAGCTATTTGTCATGTGAAGAAAGGAACTTGACAATTACAGATTTTGTAGAGCTACTTTTACTATTTTTTGTAGAGGCTAAAGATATGTGAGCTCTTTCTATACCATAAGAAAGAGCTTCTGGGAGTTCTAAGATATCAGGCAACCAAATATTTAATACATTTTCCATGTTGTTTCCTTCTATATTATCAGGCAGTCCAAATATTCTGACAGTATTCCTGCGTGACCTATTTTCCAGATCATCCAATTTAGCTTGAAGGAAGGTATTTTGTTTTAAAATAAATTCAATATTATGTTCACCTTCTTGTATTCTGCTGTTCATGTCATTTAGTGCTGATTCTATCCCTGCAAACTTTTTTTTTTTTTGCTGTTGAAGGTCTTAATGTAGGATTTCCATCTGCTGGGAACATTTCTCCTTGAAGTTGTCTAATTTCAAGTCCATTTTGTCAATCTTTGTAGTCAATTCTTATAAATTCGATAATAAGGATTATAGCTCCTTTCTTATGGATGTTTCTTGATGAGAAGATTTTGTGAAGCTCATCTTGTAGTCTGATGAGAAAAAAGTTTTCAGTACTATTTTTGACAGGAAAAATTAAAATGCCTCAGAAACATTTCAGTACTATCGAAATATAGGCTTAACTAAACCATAAAATGAAAAAAATATCAACTGTCCTGATAGTAATGACCAAACATTCCTGTCATAAAAGGCTTGAAGAGGCAGAGCTGTAATGAAATGCTACTACTCAGTGCTCATCTTGGCCACGCCTGCGTGAGCTCTATTTATTGATGTTTAATCAAAATTTTCATAAAGCTCAGTACCGTTTTATCAAGGTAGGAGAGTAGCTGACTGTATAAATGGTCTTCATTGTGAATGCCTTTGTGAAATTTATTAAATCTGAGACTTTTGGAACTTATCTACCATGTATATAGTCTTATAAATAAATACAGGTTCACAAGGCAGATTTATACTTTTACCGACTTTCTCAAAATTCTTAAGTGAGTAAATGTCATTACTGCTGTGATGCCTACCACTGCTAAACAATGAATATGTGATGCCTGTGCACTGGCCCACTAATCAAGGAGCCTGAATCCTCACCACTGACATCAGTGAGGGATGTGCACATTGGGAGGATGCTAGGTACACACACACAGTAAAGTAATTAGAGCACACAGAGATCACAGTCAGTCTGGGGCTGGTTTCTCCCTCTCTCTCATTAGATCCCCAATAAGACTCCCCACTGGCACGGCCATAGGGTTAAGATCTCAGCCAAGTGGTCAAGCCAAAACCTCCAACACCCTCTCTGTCCAACCAGTGCTTCGTGTCCCTGAAAAAGTAGCTCACACACACACACACACACACACACACACACACACACACACACACACACACACACACACACACACACACACACACTTTGAGATTTGATTTATATCCAAACACACAAACACTCCTGGGGAAGGCTGGCACAGGTTCACTAGCTGTGCCCCCCTCTGCCCAGATGATAAGGTAGTAATCACTTCCACCAGCCAGCTCTTTATCAGCTATTATAAAAGGCCCTTACCAAAGGGTTATGTTACTATTATCCAAACGGTAAGTGTGACTAAGACTTGAAGGCTATTTAGAAGTGCTTTTACAGTATCACCAAATACATATGCAAGTACTTTAAGAGCTTAAATATCTCTATAAAAAACAGCCACAATTAAAAGGTTTAAATATATTTAATAATAATTAATAAAAACACAAGACCATACTCAATAACTCAACACAGTGACAATAGAGTTCAGAATCACAGGAACTATTTTAAAACAGCATTGCAGGACAGTCTCACATAAATACAGAAAACATCTAGACTACTCTTGCTATATTCCTATCTCTAAGAGATCATTTTCCCTAAATGTCTTACTTACAGCGCCAGGCAAATACAGATGAGTGGGTGTTCTTACTAGGTCCAAGACCAGACACAAAATGCACCAACTTTCTCTCTGAGATATTTCTTAAATTATTATCAAACATTTCTGCTGGGTTATCTCAGAATACATCATTCTTGTAATCTCTGCCTATAGTTTCCAGGCCAACAGAAACCTAAAAGTTAGCACCTCAGTGTCAAGAATACGTATCTGTTAGAAGTTTGCCTGCAACTGGGAATCATAAAACTGTTAAATACTTTTACCCTTGACACCTATAATTATCTCTGTCTCAAACAATAGAAAGAATTTCCAGCTGCAGACATTCTATCTTCTAGTTCTAGTAAACACACTGGTAAAATTCTTTATTTTCTCAGAGTTAACTCTGTATGTCCCAACTTCTGCTATGAAAACATACATTTGCCCAGGCATTCCAGATACATTTTTGCTCTTTTCCAGCAGAGTGCACTGTGGTTACATTTTTGAAGCTCAGCACATAACATATAGTTTAATCATAACATATAGATGTTCATTGTGTTTCACTGTTGCAGTCATTACTTTTGGGTTATCCTGCTGGCAGGCTACCCGCAGTCAGCCTGAATTCCAAAGTCCTGGTCCGGCGTCGGTTGCTGTCCCATCTTCCCTGACGTTAGTGCACCAGGGGTATAAAAGATGCAGCCAATGCCATTTTCTCCAGTCTTTCTTGCCATGCAGTGCCCGAAGCAAAAAGCAGTTTGCAAGTGCCGGTCGGCCGACTCCTGAGATTTTCAAATCCGAATTTCAGAACCAAAGTCTTCATTAAAGCTAAGTACCCCATTGGGGAAACTTTTTTCTTGCTCCAGACCAATGTCAGAAAAAGTTAACAATTGTATTTCTTGTGGGAAGCAAATACCTCATAAGGATTTTCATTCTTACTGTATTCCTTGCCTAGGCCCTGACCACGACATTGCTAGCTGTTGGTTTTGTGCTAGATTTAACCAATGCACTATTAAGCGCCGGTTTGATTTTGCATTTCATTATGTTGGCCGAAGATTTAACTATATAATGCCGTCGGAACAGCCGACGACCGGAGTTTACAAAAAATGCAAGGACAAGGAAAAGGATAGGCATCTGAGGTCCAAAACCGACAACGAGGCCTCCATTAGAAAAGTAGCCAGTTCGCCGGTTCTCAGTGAGGTGCTTTCGCAGCCCCTGGTGCACGCTACCTCAGAGCCACAGGCTGCTTCCGACTCCCACGTGGAGCCGACTGGGCCCCTGGATACTCATGGTATTGGACACTCGGAAATCATTCCCTCAGATGGGTCCAGAGCCGCTGAGCAGGCATCGGCTTCTGAGGGTGTCTTCAGACCTACACAGTTATATGTTAAACCATCTTCAGCTTCAAAGACAAAAGCAGTTCTAAAGACAAAGAAACAAGTACAGCATTCTCCTACTCAGACTTCATGCCTAAAAAACAGATGCTTAAAATGGCCGAAGACCTAATTACTTTGATCAGGGGTTCCCATCCCCCTCCTGATAAGAGGCCTAGGCAAGAGACAGAATATGATTCTTCTGATCAGGTTTCAATTTCCTCTGATTCCTCTTCTGAACAGGGATATTATTTTCCTCCCTGTGAGGATTCTGATGCTGAAGAATCCATTCCTTCAGCCTCTCCTCCTGAGGATTATTCTTTTGGGGAAACCCTGCATACAATGAGGGAGCATTTTCACTGGGAGAGCCAAGATTACTCAGAATCTAAGAAAAGGCTCAGAGACTTTCTGCTACTACCTCAGCACAGACCTCTTGCTGTTCCACCTATTCTAGACATTGTAGATGATGTATTTTCAGGGTCCAGCCTGTCCCCTGACTCTTTACCCCCTGCACCTGCTAAGCCAGACAGATACTACAGGGTCCCAGACTCTCATAAATTCCTATATAAAAACCACACTGCTGACCCAGAAACTATATCTCAGGGTCCCAAAGGGGTCAAGGCTTCCACTGCAAAAATCCCTGTCCCCCCTGATAGGGATTCTAGGGCACTGGACAGATGGGGGAAAAAAGTTTACACTTCTGCTACCTTGGCTGTAAGGGCTTTAAATTGTCAGTTTCATATGCTTAAATATCATTAATACTTAATGTCACTGCTTAAACAAAAAATGTTGACAAATTCTGAATGTTCAGAGAACAAGGAAATGCAGGATTTATTGTGTGCAGCTGAACAAGTGGGAAAGCATACTTTGCAATGTGGTTATGATTCACTGGATGGAGGCCTCTAGCAGGGCCGCTGTTACAGGTTCTGTTATTAGAAGGCATGCTTGGTTAAAGGAACAGAATCTGCCTGATCATGTTAAAGCAAAATTATTAGATGCTCCATTACAGCATGATACTTTGTTTGGTGCTAAAGCAGAAGAGGTGTTGAAGAAAATGGAGGATAAAGCGAAATACATGCAGACAGTTAAGGATTTCTTACAGGTACAGCCACCCAGATTTAGCAGGAACTGGCCTTCAAAAATTGGTCATTTCCAGTGTCAGACAGGCCAGAAAGAGGCAGATACAGACATCCCAGAGGCAGATCTCAGCCCCAAGGCTCATACAGACCTGAACAATGGGGTGCTTCTACCTCCAAAAGCGGAGAAGACAAATAACAACCTTAAAGGAAACAGTCCCAATGACTTTCCTCTGCCAGATCCAAGCACCTATCTTTTGGCAGCCCCTTAGGGGAAAACTAGCTCTTTTTTTCACCAAACTGGCAAATGATTACCCAGGACAAATCGGTCTTGAACATAGTGTCCCAGGGCTACAGGTTCCATTTTCACACCCTACCAAGGGCAAAAGGTATGCCAGACCTGCCACACAATCAATGGGCAGAGGCACAAAAGCAAATTACATCCCTCATGGACATGAAGGCCATTCAACAAGTACCACAGCAAGAGCAGGGGCAAGGATTTTACTCGAGACTTTTCTTGGTGCCCAGAAAGGACAAAACCTGGAGACCAATACTGGACCTGTCTATACTAAACACGTTTCTGGATGTTCCAAAATTCAAGATGTTAACTCTACAGCAGCTACTGCCCATGCTGGGCAAGAAGGCTTGGCTCGTACTTTTGGACCTCAAAGAGGCATACCTGCATGTCCCAATCAGACAATCTTGCAGAATATACCTCAGATTCATAGTTGGCTCAATGCACTACCAATTCTCTGCACTGCCCTTTGGCTTGTCTACTTTGCCCAGGGTCTTCACAAAATTCCTGGCACCAGTAATTGTATTTTGCAGACAGAGGAATTCAAATATATCCCTACTTGGACAACTGCCTTATTCAAGCAGAGAACAAAGACATTCTTCTAAAGCATCTGGCGTTTGTAAAAAGATTACTAATTTGCCTAGGGTACACAGTAAACGAAAAGAAATCAAAACTAGTACCCTCTCAAGAGATAATATTCCTGGGTGCAAGCTTAAATACAACTGCCCAGATGGCTTATCTCATGCCAGACAAACAAAGGCAACTGACTTCTTACTTCAAAAAGTTGGCAATAAAGACCCAGTTATCTGCAAGGAAAATCCTGCAGGCCTTGGGCTTCATGGCATCCTGCATTCTAATAATTCCATATGCCAGACTGCATATGAGGAAACTACAATGGTATCTAAAAAGTGTTTGGACTCAGCATTGCCACAGCCTGGAGACAGTAATTACCCTCATTCCCTTCCTGCAACAGGAGTTTCGATGGTGGGCACAGGCCTGTCACCACAACAAGGGTCTGCCATTCACTTTACCCACAGCCAGGCAGACACTAACAAGGGATGCATCAGATTATGCCTGGGGGGCCCATATGGCAGGAAAATGTATTCAGGGCACATGGCCCGCAAGCCGGATGCATCTTCATATCAATCAAAAAGAGATGCTAGCTGTTCAGAATGCCCTGACAGCTTTCAAGGATCTACTTCATCCAAGATAGCTACTGATAAAGACGGACAATACTACGGTCATGTGGTACATAAACAAGTAGGGAGGCACACATTCCTACCCCTTCTGCAGACAAGCAATGACCTTGTGGGACACCGCATTGACTTATCAAGTTCACTTGCAAGCACAATTCCTGCCAGGAAAAACAAATACTCTGGCAGACAAACTAAGCTGAAACCTCATGTATCCCCACGAGTGGAAACTGGATCCACAAGTCTTCAGCATGATAACAAGGAAATGGGGATACTCAGACATAGATCTATTTGCCTCCCCTCACAACTGCCAATTACAGAGATTTTGCACAAGGATTTATCGCAAACAAGCATGGAAAGTGGATGCCCTATCCTTCAGCTGGAAAAACCTAACAGTATATTCCTTTTCTCCACTGCCTCTCCTTCCCAAGGTACTCCTAAGGGTCAGACAAGAGAAGCCAAAAATGATACTGATTGCACCAGACTGGCCACACCAGCAGTGGTACCCAATCCTAAAGAGCTTGTCTCAAGGTCCAGCATGGATATTGCCTCATATTTCTCACTTGCTGACCCAACAAATCAATCAGATCCTGCACAGCCAACTCAGGACCTTAAATCTGGCAGCATGGCAGATTATGTAGCCATTCAGAACACTCCTCTTTCAAAAGCTGTTATGGATGTTATCTTGGAGGCCAGGAGGCCCAGTACCAGAAAATCTTATGCAGAAAAATGGAAGAGATTCTGTGCTTGGAACCAGGAACAAGGCATTGACACGTATGTACCAAATATTCCTCAGATTTTACAATACCTGGACAAAGGCCTTTCCTTTTCATCAATTAAGATTCATGCCTCTGCCATTTCATCCAATTACAATACGGAACCACCTGTCTTTTCTCATCCTTCAATAAGGCAGTACCTCAGAGGGGCCAAGAACATCAGGCCTCCAAGGAGAGCACCAATACCGGCATGGGACCTCAATTATGTCTTGGAAAATCTCACACTGCCTCCTTTTGAGCCAGCGTCAACAGCTGATATAAAATTCTTATCCTGGAAAACAGCTCTGCTCCTAGCAATAACTTCTGCAAGATGAGTCTCAGAGTTACAAGCACTCATGGCTGTGGAACCTTTTATCATTTTTCATCCAGACAGGGTTTCTCTGAGGGCAAACCCTACATTTATGCCTAAGGTGGTGTCCATTGTGGCCCTCAACCAAACCATTCACTTGCCTACCTTTTATCCAAACCCACAGAACAAGGCTGAGAAAATTCTGCATTCTTTAGACATAAACAGACAGCTATACTTCTACTTGGACAGAACTAAAGCTTTCAGAAAGACTGAGCAACTTTTAGTGGCATATGCTGCAGGATCACAAGGAAAGGCCATCTCAAAACAGACTATTTCTAAATGGATAGGTCATTGCATTCATTTCTGCTATTCACAGCATGGCAAATCAGTGCCTAAGGGCATTAGGCCTCATTCTACCAGAGCAGCAGCCACTTCAGCAGCCTTCCTCAGAGGAGTACCAACCAAAGACATTTTAGAGGCTGCAACTTGGAGTTCAGTGCACTCTTTTACAAAGCACTACCACTTACCTCTTTAAATCCAGAGCAGGCTTTGCCACTGCAGTTGTGCAGGGCCTCATAGCCTCTCCTAATCCTATTTAGCCCAGCCACCCATCCTCAGCTTTGGGATTCAACCAAAGAGTAATGACTGCAACAGTGAAACACGATGAACATAGTACAGTTGTGTACCTACCATAAATGTAAATGTTCGAGTGTATTCACTGTTGCAGTCCAGGTTACCCTCCCACCGTCCCCCTTTCTTTTGCTGGGGTTTATCTGTATTTTCTCTATTCTATACAACCTATGTGGTGTATTTGCTTGTAGATGAAGGAAATGTTACTTTAGTGCATGTATCTTTATTGGCATAATATATTTAGCCTACCTTTTTGGGGACACCTGACATCTGGGGCAAGAAAAACTGAAGAAAATGGCGTCGGCTGCATCTTTTATACCCCTGGCGCACTGACGTCAGGGAAGAGGTGACAGCAACTGACACCGGACCAGGACTTTGGACTTCAGGCCGACTGCGAGTAGCCTGCCAGCAGGATAACCCAAGAGTAATGACTGCAACAGTGGATACACTCGAACATCTACATTTTTTGTAGGTACACAACTGTACTTTCTCTTAAATTTGTAAGGCATGCCCGTGGATCATATTAGTATTTACAAATTACATAGGGTTATTTATAAAATTTTAGCTAGCTGAGCTGGCAGCCTTCACAGCTGCCTTCATTACTGGTATCTTTTTTATTGGATACATTATTTTTTTTAAATGGATGGATTAGTATGGCTAGAAAGTTGCTAAATTCATAGACAGTTTGTAGGTGATAAATTGCTGTCAGTAAACAAATCTTATGATATGTTGAATTTATTACCACTTGGAACTTGGTTCCTATGCCTGTAACTGCACTAATAAGCAGTTACATACGTCATCCAGAATGGTGTGTAGAGTTACTTCAGAAATACTACTACAAGTTGGTTCTGACATATCACATCTATAATTAAAAAAATATGAAAAAATAAGCAAAGTGTGATGCCAGTGGTATGCTCACATGTGTGTAAAAAAATCCTTAAAACAAAAAACACACAAAAATGAAACTAGACCTTTGTTTAGCACTTTGTGTTGCATTCACCAGAGATTTCTTTAGCAACCCATCATGAAAAATGCATAACTTTAAGTGAAATAATCTCTTGATTTGGAAGGCTGTCATCATAAACAACCAGTATTTTAAGACTACTATCAAATAACTGTTCATTGTAAAACTTTTCCATATCCAAAAAATATATGTGCTTAATAGAAATAAAATTAACATATTACCTTACTTCAGGTTGTAAAATATATTTGATACTAATATGATTATTCAGCTCTAGATAGTGTGGTCTGCATCTATTATTGGTTGCCATCTCAACTCGCTTGCTTCTTAATCACCTTCTCCAGGACCAATGTTGTTTTTATTTTGTTCTTGAAAGGCACGGTCAAAATACCACTGCTTTTTGGATTACAAAACCGCTTGTATTCTACAGAAGGAAGTACTAAATCACCTGGTAGCTGTTTCCTGATTATTGCAGGTTGTGGTCAAGATGCTGCCAAGTTCTGTCATGCATGCCATGTCTTTTGATAATAGCTGTGTTGTTACACAGAAATAGAGTTGAATGGAGACCTGTTTTTGTCAAGGACTCTTGCTGCCTGACATTAATGTAGAATTACAGTACTGTAGTGTTATTATGTATGTTGATAAGCATGCCAGACATAATTATTTAGTTACTAGAATTTTTTGTTTTCTACATCCGTGTGGTCACAATTCGCTGCATGTCAAGCCTGCTCATGTTTAATTTACATAATTTCCTTTGGCTTATCTGTTGTGCCAAGTGTGTTTACAAAACACCTGGCACTAGTAATTGCCTTTTGTAGGATCAAGTATCTTCATGTCTCCCCATGTTTGGATGACTGTCACATTCAGGCAGCCTCTCAGGAGGAGGTAGTGTCTTGACATTTACCATGGATCTTCTCTGAAAACTAATGTTCATTCTGAATCTCCAAAAAGCTATCTTAATACCCTACCAGAGGGCATTCTGCCTTGAAGGTCTGTTATAGATACTTGCTTTCAGAAAGAAGTCTTCCTTTCTTTGGACAAGGTGGAAGCATGCCAATCATATTTCTTCCATTTAGCAACCCAAAACGGGCCTAAGGGAGTTTCTTAGAGCTGCGGGATACATGGAATCTGATATCCTTATGATTCCCTCAGGCCAGATTCTGGTTTCATTTATCCAGGTCTTTTGGATTTTAATTACTGTGATGGGGTGTACAATTAAAATTCATGAAATTAGTGTTGTTTTAACAGTCTTTGATGTTAGCCAAGAGAGCCCTTCTTTGACACTTGCAATGTACCTAGAATTGCTTCCTTCTGTAATTCTCATAGGACTACATGTACCTGTGGCATACTTAAGTACAACTAAATTCTTTTTTATTAGTCCTATTCAGTGCTTTTTTTTTTTTTGTAAACAAAAAGGTGAGGTGAAAGTATGCACATGTTGCATTTGGGTTAACCCGCCCCCCCCCCAAAAAAAAAATACTACTTGTTTCTCCAAATCCTCTTTCATAAGAAAATAAATAAGTAGAATCTTCTCTGTTAATAATACAACCACTGAAGTCGCATCTTACAGCAAATTATTAAGGATGATAGTGGATAATAATCTTAAACTGTACCTGCATTATCCCTGAGTTAATATAGTTTTTCATTTGTGCTCTTTTTTGAAGGGGTGTGCTGATGCCCTCTCTCCTTTCCCTCTTTGATTTACACACACACTGTAATTAACTAGTTTACAAAGTGAATAAAAGTTCCACGATTTTTGCAATTTGAAATAGCTGGCCATAAATTGCAATAGATGTACCCTTTCTGACATTCTGTATATGCATACAATACAGACAGAAATAACAATGAAGTGACTTAGGAAATGAAAAGTAGGAAGATTAAGACAGGGTTTTGGGGTGAAGGACTCTTTAGATTCTCTATGTTTAGGTACAAACCTTGCAGATATACTATGAGTAATAAGTGGCATAAGAAGGTAATTAGGGTAAGAAGAAAAAAAGATATAATGTCTTGCACCCCCCCCCCCCACAGCAGCCCCTCTGCCCAGCCATTCCAGTGTTCCATTACTTAGCTATTTCTCCCCGGTTACCATAAATACGATTCAAACCTATCAGTTTGCATACTGTTTTCTTATTTACTTCTACAATGATTAAAAATAATGAAATAAAATAACACAAAACACTGATAACCATTTGCTAAGCAATGCATTCTCACAATGAAAACAGACTTAGCATGAGGATTATAGTCACTAAATAATGACATACACTTGAGTTTCAGGCTTCATATCTTTCAGAAAATGCATAACACACATGCTATTATTCTAGTAACTCTCTAAGTTTATAAGAGCAATATTTAAAATCATCCTCCCATTCTGACAGGCTTTGCCCAGATTTCTTGAACTTAGAGATTGAGAGGTATATATATATATATATATATATATATATATATATATATATATATATGTGTGTACACACACACACACACACAACACACCCTACTGTCTCACACAGCAACACACACACACACAACTACTCTCTCTCACACACAGCAGCACACACATACACACCTACTCTCTCACACACACAGCAACAAACACACACACACATACATCTCTCAGCTGTGAACTATCCATATTTTCTCAGAATGTATGGATTTTTTCTCATATTTTTGGACTATTCCTCAAAGTTATGGTTTTCTGGCAAATCACTGGGAAGATCTGAGGATTGTAGTCACGCAATAATGGCATACATTTGAGTTTTAGACTTCCTATCCTTCATAAAATGCATATTAACACAAATGCTAGTCTAACAATTCTCTAAGATTATAAGAGCAATATTTAAAATCTGTCCCAATTCCCCCCCCCCATTTATGTCAGGCTTTATCCAGATTTCTTGCATTTAAAAGGTTGAGAGGTATGCACACACACCCCTAATCTCTGTCTCACACACACACACACACACACACACACACACACACACACACACACACACACACACCTTCTCTGTCATACAGCAACACGCACACACATATCTCTCAGCTGTCAACTGTCCATATTTTCACAAAATGTATAGATTTTTGCCTCATATTTTTGGACTATTCCTCAAAGTTACGTTTTTCTGGCAAATCACTGGGAAGATCTGAGGACTGTACTCGCTCAATAATGGCATACATTTGAGTTTCAGACTTCCTATCCTTCATAAAATGCATATTAACACAAATGCTTTTCTAGCAACTCTCTAAGGTTATAAGAGCAATATTTAAAATCTGTCCCAATTTTTGCCCCCCCCCCCCCATTGTCAGACTTTATCCAGATTTTTTGCATTTAAAAGGTTGAGAGGTATGCACACACACCCCTAAACTCTCACACATCAGCACACACACACACACACACACACCTTCTCTGTCATACAGCAACACACACACGCACACACACGCACACACACACACACACACACACAATCTTGCATACGAACAAAACAGCTACTTTAAATTATGTGCACATATACACACTTTCACTCTCGCACAGAAACGAGCAGAACCACTAGTTTAAATTATATACACACACTGTCACTCACTTTACATGCATACACACACACACACACACACACACACACACACACACACACACACACACACACACACACACACACACACACACACCTTTTTGCAACGGCTAGTTTAAATTCCACGCATTTTTACATCCGGGTTGGCGCCCAATGCATGTATGGTTCTCCTTAAAGGAGAATACGATGCTACCATGGCCGAGGTGCTGATACTTCGTACTAGCGTGTACCCTCACAAAAAAAACTGGTCCTGTTGCTCTAACCACTATTAGATCTGTCTGGGTATATTTTTTCCTCATTGCTGTCATATCTTTGTGTCCCTTCTTGTGTAAGGTACTGTATCACTAGGTGCACAATTTCAATGATCAATGTTACTTTTGTGTGTTTTTCTTAGACTAGTATATCTGGTTTAATAGCATATATTTTTGAACTGTTGGGTGATACAACATGATATAAGCTTTATCATTCAATGTAAGGCTTTGTCATACATGTTTCCAGTGTTTCTGAGCTACCTCAATACTGCAGTGTTTGCAGAATCTCAAATGCAGCCATCTTGATAGATTATTGTGTCTTATAATGTACAGACCTTTTTTCTTAAGTATATCATACCTAGCAACAATATGTGCAATTGTTTCAGTTCTGTGTTACAGAACCTATACTTGTCTGTTTCTCTCACTTTCTAATGGACTTTGTAAATCCACATGTAAGTAGCCCACTGTCTTGGACTAACATTATTAGCTATTCATCTTCTGTGAATTTTTCCAATTTTCTTACCTCCTCCTCTTGTTCTTTTCTTTATATTCTTTCTATTGTTTTGGCACTTTCTGTTGCTGTCTGATTTTTTTGTCTACTTCTGCTTTGATTTCCATTCCACCTTTGTTCCAAAATGCTTCAAAACTAAGTAAAGGTGTAATTTTAGACTGCTTTTCTACAAACCTTAGAATAATTTTTGCTATGTTTGGAACTGATGAGATCATCAAGTATGTATGTGGTCCCATGACTGCAAATCTGTACATATAGTCAATTTGGAGCAGGCCCATATCTCCTTCAGACTGAGAGATGTATAATCATGGTATTCGCTGGTTTTTAGATATCATTTAGTATGCATGAAACATTTTTCTATTTTTTTTGTCTAACTGATTAAATGTTTTTTGGAGCCAGTCAATCACACCAAAGATGCAAGCTAGTAGAGGAAGAGCAAATTGATGATTTATAGCTTGGAATTTATTCCTAGATGTCAAGGCAGCTTTCAGTATTAGTCTTTGACATATTTTTCACTAAGTCATGATGTTCTTCTTCTTCTTTTGGCTTTTTCCCAGTTAGGGGTCACCACAGTGGATCACCTGTCCGCTCATGATTGGCAGTGGAGTTTTATGGTGTTGAATTGCCAGCCCGGTGTCCAACCTTCCACAGAAGGCGTGCACACACACACACACACACACACACACACACACACACACACACACACACACACACACACACTCACACCTAGGGCCAATTTAGCATGTCCAATCCATGTACAGCATTTCTTTGGGATATGGGAGGAAACTCACGCGATCACAGGGAGGACATGCAGATTCCGCACAGAAGGCACCACAGTTGAGGATCGAACCAGAGAACCTCTTGCTGTGAGGCGACAACGCTAACCGCTGCACCACCGTGGCCACCCCACTAAGTCATGTTCTCATTTGTTCATTTCTGTTGTTGACCCTTCATCTATACCCATATATTTACATACTCCCTCCTTCCTTTAGATCACATTTCTTGTCTCATGTTCGTATTTTCTTGGTATATCAGATTTCCCATGAGAGGTTACAGTGGTATATGAGCTCCACATGGATTCAAGACTCCCCTCCTATCCTCCATCAAAAAATTCCAATCCTCATTGCAATTGCAGAGAATTTCACAGCAGAAATCCAGACATATCTCAGCTGATGCTTTGGACATTGTATAAGGGCTAACATTTCCTCAATACTGATATGTTTTTTTTTTTTTTGCTTGCCATACTAAGACTCCAAGCCCTCAGCCATGTTTGGCTGGATGGCACTCAATAGACTGTACCAGAGAGCATTGAAGTGATACATCAGTAAGCCAGGGGATACAAGATTCTACACACTCCACAGATTAGCAGTTACTGCCATGGCAAGTAGCTGTGTAGCACAGGCTGACCCTTAATGCTGTGAACATACACAATGGCATGAAAAAGACAGACCTGCAAAAGTGAATTTTACACAAGAATGCCTTTCTTCAGCTTGTACACACGTGGCGTGTTCCCCTGATAGACATGTTTGCATCACAAGACAACTGCTATAATAGTTCTGCTCAAGAGTCCCTTGAAAAATAGCTTGGGTAGTAGATGCCTTCCTCACAGAATGGATAGGTTTAATATATCTGTGTATTCTTTCCATTTATCTTATGTCCCAGGGTGTTCCAGAAAGTGAGGAAAGAGAGAGGCTCAGGATATTGTTGATAGCATCCGTATGTCCCCTGCAGCATTGGTTCTGTCTTATCATGGGAATGTCCAGGGGAAGCCCCAAGTGCCGCCAACAATGATGGACCTTCTGACTCAATCTAAGAGGCTGTAATACATTCCAGTCTGGTGACCCTACAGCTCACTGCATGAATGATGTCTTTCTATCTGCAGTATTATACAGATGTTCTTAACATTATTAGGGAGACAAATAACCCAACGAACAGAAAATCCTACATATACAGAGATTTCTCTACTGATGCTAGGAGAAAGGATGGGACCCAAAGGGTGCAGGTGTTCCTCTGATCCCCCAGTATCTCAGTGAGTTGTTTGGGGCAGGTCTCACTTGCACATCAGTTAAAATTCACCTGCCAGGTATTTTTGCCTGCCTTTCATTAGCTCTACCCTGTGACCAGTAAAACAATTCCTGGTAGAAGTCCTGCACTTGAAACTCCAAGGAGGAGGACTACTTCTCCTTGGGGATCTAGGCTATGTGCTGGAAATGCTTACCCAAGCTCCATTTGAACTAGTGGCATCTCCTGTATATAAATCACTTAACCTGAAAAGCTGCTGTAATGGTAGGTGTTGCATCTCATCATCATCAACTCTGTTTTTCCCATGTTGTACATGTAGTCAGGCTGTTATGTCAACTATAGCCATCTCTCTCTCTCTCTCTCTCTCTCTATTCAGTACACCCTCATACCTTCTTTGACACACGTCTGACTATCACCGGTCTTCTCTCACACAAATGATCAACCTCTTTGCTAGACACCCTCATTTCCTTTTGCCTTCTTTCTTTCTGTCCCAAATTTTCTTCACCAGATTGTCTTCTGTTTTCTGCAGATGTGCCTAAACCATGGTAATCTGTTCTCTTTGACCTTTTCTGCAATTGGAGCTACTTTGGCTTCTGCTCTTATGTACTTATTTCTTCGTCTCTCCCACAGGTTGCATCCTACCACCCTTATCAGGCACTTCATTTTCATCACCTCTACCTTCCTCATCTCCTCTGCCTTTACTGACCAGTTTTCTCTACCATTCAGTAGTACTTATCGCACTGCTGTTTCATACAATTTACTTTTCAGATTCTTTGGCATTCTTCTGTTATACACTACACCTTACATTCTGTGCCAGTTGGCTGCAGCCCTATGATTCTAGATTTAGCCTCCTCATTCAGACTTACCTTCTCCTCAACCACCCCTCCCAGATGTTTGAAGGTGTTAACCTGTTCCAGTTTTTCCTTTCTTTCTCAGTTCTCAGTTTCTTCTGGTTTTCCCCATTTGATGCCATTGCCACTGTTTTATTTGTACTCAGTTTCATCCTATGTGCCTTAAGTTTTGCATTCCATTCCCATATCCTTTGCTGAGGTTGTTGCTCAGAATCTAGGTGTAATGCTACATCATCTGCATACAGCAATTTTGCTGATCTGTCCCATCTGACCTGTTATGCTAATGTAGTCCATCACAAGTATGAACAGCAGGCTCAGAGCTGAACTCTGATGCACACCCACTCCCACTGGGAACCCCTTTGTTAGACCGAACACTGTTCATACTTGAGTTATTGGATCCATGTACTTGGCCTTTATTAATTCTACCAATTCCTGTTTGACTTCAAACCACTGCAGGACTTCCCAAGTCAGCTTTCTTGGGATCTTGTCATATACTCTCTCCAAGTCTAGGAATGCACAGTTGGACTCTTTCCTAATTCCCAGCCTCTTCTCAAGTAACTATCTCATGTCAAACATTGGGTCAGTTGTACTCCATCCTGATCTGAATCTGAACTGCTCATCTCCCATCTTACAATTCTACTACTCTGCATATTCGTTTAGCAATCACCCTCTACAATATGTTCATGCAATGAGACAGGAGTTCGATACCTCTGTACTGCCCACCGTTATGGATGTCTCCTTTGTTGTTGTTGTACACTGGCACTAGTATGCTTACTCTCCAGTCATCTGGAATGCATCTTTCTGTCTATATTGCTGTGAGCACCTTCAGGAGCCATTTCTCCCCTATTTCACCCCACATCTTTTATCATATCTGCTGTGACCTCATCTGAGCCCACTGCTTTCCCTGACTTCTCTTTAATTAGTAATGTTCTTACGTCTTCAAGGGTGAGCTCCTCATCTTCTCACATCATAGGCTGTGTCTGCAACAGTACAACATCTTATAGGGTCATAGGTTCATGGGTGATTTATAGGTTCATAGGTGTGTACTAGGCTAATGGTCCTGGGACTTTTACAAGCATAGCCCATAGATGTGCCCTGGCATTGTGCCACCCGTTGTTACTAGGCTAATGGCACAAGAGCCTTTACAACCCTAGCCAATAATACCCAGGATTTTAGCATTTAGCCTCAGACAATGGTTTTGGAATCCGTATTTTGTCATTTTAGCCCTGTTTGTAGGATGTCAGAATAATTTGGGGATTCAGTGATTTCTTCTAGCTTACAGTCATCGGTGAACTTGGTGAGCCAGAGGACCCCAACATTGGCTTTCACTTCAGAGAAGTATATATGAAATGGGAGGCGTCCCAACACTGAGCCCTGTGGGACACCACTAGTAACAGGCTTCTTATCGGAAATATATTCACGTATCTGGACAACATGTGTTGGCTATCCCTCTGACGATGTAGGGGTTTATGCCTAACTTTGTAAGTTTATCTATAACCCCTGAGTGGGGGATTGTGTCAAAAGCACTGGCCATGTTTAGATAAGCATTGTGTACTGTTTTACCCTCTTCCATGGCCCTGGTGACTTTCTCAAAGAATTCCACCAGATTGATCAGGCAAGACCTCCCTTTGACAAAGCCAAATTGGGTCCAGTCCAGTGTTTGGAGAGTTCCTATGTTGATCGGGTCCTTAATTCTGTCCAAGCTTATGGGTCTGTAGTTCCCTGGGTCAGTTGATGGATCCCCCTTGTGCAGAGGGATGACTGTTACAGTCCTCCATTCCTCTGGGACAAAGCCAACCAGATGTTGTGGTTAAAGAGGGTTTCTAGTGGTCCTGACAGATTCTGTTTTAAGCAGTTTAATAAGCATCCTGGAATGTTGCTGGGCCCCATGGAGGCTGTGTTTTTGGCTTTAGTGAGTGCAGTAAGGACCTGTTCCCTTGTAATGACTGGTAGGCAGATGGTTGTGGGTATTTCTTTGGTTGTGGTAGGAGGTGGTGGCGAGGGGGAGAAGTTTGAATGGAATTTGTCAGTCATCAGGTTTGCTATAGTTTCAGACTGGGTAGAAGTGTTGACATTTATGACTAACTCAACACATTGCTAAGTGTCTCCCCTGGGGTTATGAGCATAATTAAGTAAGCCTTATGGTTATCTTTCACATGGGAGGCTATCTTTGGTGAGTGTCTTTTTGCATGGTTTTGTCTGCTCCTTCTTGGCTTTGAAGAGGATTTTTTTTCCTTTTATTGAATAGCCTGTTTATGCTAGGGGGTCCACCAGCATGGTTTATTTTTGCCAGTAATCATAGGTTTGACTTTGACAGGTACTGGATCCTCTATGCAGCTATGAATGTGGTTGTACAGTGCTTTTGTGTATAGCTCATCTGTGTCATCCAGGTTCAGAGGGGTTTGGAAGTTTAATAAACTGTCACTTAGTTTGAGGTAATTGAACGCAGCAAAGTTTTTAACAGCTCTGAAGTTTGATGGGGTTTCTTGGTTAGCTTTAATACTAAATTTTGTAGTCAGGTTTACCAGGGTGGAGTTACATCAGTGCAAGGGAGCAGCATCCTCCAATGTTCATGAGTACTAAGTCTAGGATATTTGTACCTCCAGTGTTGCTCCAGGGTGCTTGCATTTATGGAGTCCAAAAACCTCTGAGCAAGTGAATTATGGGTCATGTAAGTCTCCCAGTTTATGGAGGGGTAGTTGAATTCACCCATATGTATGGTGTTAGGCTGAATGTTAAGAGATTCCAGTAGGCTTAGGTTGGGGGTATGGTTTTGCTGTCTCACGTTAGGGGATCTGTTGCTAGCAAGGATATGATAGGAGGTCGCACATATGGTTAGATGGGCATGGAGCAGCTCCAATGCGTCATGTCATTGGACACGTCTATTAGTGTACTTGTCCTTTATGAACACTGAGACACTTCCTCCCTTTGTTTTATCCTGAGCTGAGTGGGATTGAAATGTATGAAAGGAATTGTAGCCTTTGTTAGCTGTGGTGCTTTCCATGGTTTTGAACCATGTTTCTGTGACTGCACATATGTCTACATTCTCCAGGGTGAGGAGTGCTTCTAGGGAGTGCAATATTTTTATATAAACTCCTAGCACTGAGCAGCTATACCTTTAGGTAGTTGAGTGTTTTTTGTTATGTTGGAGAGTCTAACAACTTGGCATGGCCTAAAAACGGCACTGTAGAGGTAGATAAAGTTTTTGCCATTATCTGGAAGACAAGTGGTGGCAAGTGCAAACCATCGGGTGTATATCACATGCTTGAAACACCAAAACATCGAACAACACAACATTGAACTCATAACCGCAAAAGCTGAAAACAGCGAAGCCACGGAACATCAACTTTTTTCCCAGGGAAAGAATTCGGTGAGCCATTTCCGCGGCTTTGCTATTTCCTCCACTGTGGTGCAATCTCGGAGTTGGTATATTTAAGTAGGGGGGTGTGGGGGGGAGTGGGGGGACAAAGCCCCCCACATTAGACATTGTTTGTAGTGTTTGTGTGTTTCGTGTTGTTTGCTGGAACAGCGATTTTTTTTTTCCCAGGGGAAAAAAATCGCTGTTCTCAGCTTTCGGCATTTTCAGTTTTCACTGTTTTATAAGTTCAATGTTGTGTTTTTTGATGTTTTGGTGTTGGTTGGTCTATCATGCCTTCCCATGCTGACAGATATTGGATCACTTTGTTGTAACTAAGCCAATTGTTGCAGTCTTTCATTTTTTGCTGGTACTGTGGCATCATCATTGGTGAAGGTAAGATGCCACTCAAGGCTACATTCATACTGCCTGAGACACCTTTACTGAAAGCTCCATCATGTCTCTCTTCATGTAGTCCACTGAGGTGCATCTTAGGTTGTTTATGCCCACATGGACTATGACCATGTCATACTGGTACTTGTGGTTTATGTATGTGGTACATGTGCTTGCATGATCTGGCGGATCCTAGCTCCAGATAGACAGCTCATTGTAAACACCTCCTTGTTTAGCCTGGTAAGGGGGCAGCAGTATGTCTTACAATGGAATCCCTAATAACAAGAATGTTCACCTGTGTGGTGTGTTGTCTTATGGGCTTGGAGTCAGGGCTACTATGATTTTCAGAGTCATGTGTTGTGTGAGGTGCTGTCTTTTTAGAGTTTGTGCGGGGCCACTGAGAGATGCTTTTAGCGGGTCTTGGAGGTTTGGGTAGATTACAAGTGAGTACCTCTACATATGTGGGTCAACGCATTTGTTCCTTAGTGTTAGCAATGAGTGTTTTGGGTGTGACATTAAAAACTTGGTTTCCATTTTTCATGTATGTGAGAGCTTTGCCACCAATGATATTGTGTATCTACATCTCTAACACACTGTTTTTGTCTGTTCTAAAATGAAGTAGTTGTCAGTGAACATGAGTCAGTGTCTCAGGATGTTCATATCCAGCAGACCAGAAACAGAGATGACAGGGAAGCGCCTATCCATTAAACCAGATCCTTGGTAGATGTAGAGTAGGGGGGAGTCACTTAAAGGTCTAAGTGAGAGTGTTTAGTAGTATAGTATAAGATGACACAAGTGGTGCTGCCCTGTCACAAACTGGCAGCTTCTACAGCAGCTATGACAGTGGGAAACTATGAAGAGTGTTTCTTGTAGAGGATTTTAAACTGAAGAGGTTTGCTTCTATACAAGGCATAGGTAAGGACATTTGTATGATGTGCAAATGTGAGGCTTTTTACTAGCAGGATAAAAAACTTTTTCACAGTTAAGCTCTCAGACCAATCAGATAAAAACAGTAAGCGTTCCACCAGCTGTTCCCAACTTGAATGGGTTGAATCAGCCCTCTGCTCCCACCAGAGTGCAGAAAACCCCTCTTAATATAAAACTGGTTTTGAGCTCAAATGCAGCAACAAATGCTTTACAACAAAAGGCAGAACTTCTACAGTATCAGGAATCCTTGGAAATAAGTTCACAAATCCTGAGAAATGTTCACAAATACAGAAAAAAGTGTGCAAACATAGGAGAAAAATATTTTGGCAAACTTAGAACAGCTTTTGCAGTATCAGAGGATGTTAGGGAATATCAGAATACTGTTAAAATGACCTAAGAGGAGTACAGTAACAGACAGATGGTGTTCCTTTAACAAGTGCAGGCAAAGAAATAGTGGTCAGTTCAACAAAATCAGTAAATGCAACAGAGAAGTGTTAAATAAGACTGAGATAGTTACAGCAGGTGCAAACAAGTACTTGTATCAGCTTTCTAAGCCCACAGATGGTTTTAGAATCAATCCAAGGTCTTGTACTCACATGTGTCCAAGCCAGGAAAAGGAAAGCTCTGAATAAATGAGCACAGTCTCACAAAATGTAAGGCTTTTCTAGGTTCATAGGTAGGTACTAGGCTATCGACCCTATGGCCTATACAAGCCTAGCCAAAAAGGTACCCTGGCTTTCGCCACCCAAGAAAATTATTTTCCTGTGCCCCTGTTGAGCAGAGCCACAGAGGTGATCCCCGGGGTGAATTTCCTATTTCCTATCCAATCATCAAGATTCTTCTTGAAGAGTGCTAATGAGGAGCTTTGTTTGATATAGATAGGTAGTTTTTTCCAGAGTATGGGAAGTCTCTGGGACAGGAATATATCTCGCCAGCATGTTCTGTTTATTGTGATGACAAGGTTTAGGTCCCTAGAGCATGTAGCTCAGAGGGATTGGGATTTCTTTAAGTGGAGCATGTCCAACAGCTCTGGGTTTGACATACCTTTGTATGTTAGGCAGAGATCGCTTCTGAGTAGGTGACATGCGATGGAGTAAAGCTGGAGTTTTTTGAGATGGTCTGTGTAGGGCATCTGTTTGAGGTTGATTATCCTATTTGTGAGGTATTTCTGTGGCCTTTCCAGTTGTTGTAGATGTCTTGTGAGCTACATACCAAAAGGGGTGTTGTACTCTATAATGGGTCTAATGAGTGATGAGTAGAGAGGAACAATAACCTTTTTTTTTCCTGGATGAGAAACCTTTTGTGATGAGGTGTGCCACATAGAAGGATTTCCTGACTACTGTGACAATGTGATTATCAAAGGAGAGACTAATGTCCACCTGTATCCCAAGGTCTCTTATCCCATGTTCGGTGTTATGTGGTAGCTCATGGGTAAAGAGGTTTTACCAAAGGGGATGACAATGCACTTTTTGGCATTGAGCTTGAGGCCATGTCTTTGACACCAGGCGTCTGTCTCAGTGAGGCCCTTTTGTAGGATGTCCACATCATTAGGAGTTTCAATTATGGCTCCTAGTTTGCGAACTTTGTTAGCTAAAGACCTTCTGTGTTAACCTGTACTTCAGAAAAGTAGATACCAAACAAGAGAGGACCCAGGACTGAACCCTATGGTACTCCATTTGTCACTTGTCTGAAGTCGGATTTGGAGTCTGCTACTTTCACAGTGTGGGTTCTGTCAGTGAGCTAGTTGTCAACCCATCTTGTGACATAGGGATTTATACCTAGTTTAGTGAGTTTATCTATAATCCCAGAGTGAGGGATGGTGTCAAAAGTCTTGGTGAGATCTAGATAGGCTGTGTGAACCACCTTACCCTCATCTATGGCTTTGGTGACTGCTTCAAAGAAGTCAATCAGGTTTTGGAGACATGATCTGCCTTTTACAAACCCGAACTGGGTGGGGTCCAGAGTATGGAGATTACCAATGTCTTTCTTTATAAGTTCTATGATGATACGTTCCATGGCCTTGCAGACCAGGCTCATTAGGCTAATGGAGCGGTAGTTACCAGGGTCTGTGGTGGCTCCCCCTTTGTGGAGTGGGATAACCGTCGCTGTGTGCCATTCAGTGGGCACAAAGTCTGAGGTGAGGCTATGATTGAACATGGTGCTTAGGTGGGGTGCCAGTTCATTCTGTAGTTCATGTAGAATGCAGCCTCAGATGTTGTCAGGTCCCATGGATGCTGTGTTCTTGGCTTTGGAGAGTGTGGTTTTTACCTGTGCAGCCATGATTACAGGAACTTTGCATTCTTCTGGTATAGAGATGGGCCCTTTAGGAGGTGGGGGTGGGGTAAAGTTAGCACTGAAACCTATCTGCCAGGATGTTGGCAATATCAGTTGGTCCTGTATATTTAGTGCCATTGTGCTGTAACTCAGAGCAGATCTGAGTGTTGCCATTGAGATTCTTGACATAGCTATAGAATGCTTTCTGGTTGTCTTTAGAATCAGTGGCGATTCTGTTTTCATAACTAGCTTTGGAGGATTTTATGAGGGATCTCAGCTTCTTGCTGAGGCTGTCCGGGAAGTTCTTCCAGTCATGGGATTTTACTCTTTTTTTTGCAACAGTTTCATTCTTCTGTTGTAGAGTTTGTTTATGGCAGGGGACCACCAGATTGGCTTCCTTTTTTGGAGGATAGCACCTTGGTTTGGTTAGGGATAGCACGATCCATGCACTCATGTAAGTACTTATAAAGTGCATTTGTGTAGGATTCAGCAGTCGTACCTCTATTGTCCATCTGCATGGGTGTTGTGAAGTTTGCCACTTCTGACTTAAGAAGCGTGAAGTTGGCTTTAGAGAAATTTTTTATGGTGGTTTCCCTAATGGGGGGTGGGGCAGGATGTCTAGGCTGATTAGCTTGTGGTCGGATCAAACCGAGGAAATGACCTCTGGTGTGAAACACCGGTTGCCCATGTTGGTAATGACCAGGTCCAGGATATTGCTGCCCCTGGTGAGGGTGTGGATAAGTTGATCCAAGGCATTGGAATGTATGAATTCCAGAAAATGTTGAGCAAAAGAGTTGGTACATGAGTAGTTTTCCCAGATAATGGTAGTTGAAATCGGACATTTTTAGTGTGTTTGGTTGTACCCTAATATTTTCCAGTGTATCAAGAAATGAGGAGTGGGAATCCTGGGGCATGGTGGGGGATCTGTAGCAAGCTACATCTTGGATTGTGGTCTTGCCCAGAGTTAGTTGCACTTGGATAATCTCGAATGCATTATGCTGAGCAACTAGCCTGGAGGTGTGTATATCCTTAATGAATATGGACATGCCTCCACCTTTAGTGTTTCGGTCCAGGTTAGGTGGCCGAATGGTGTGGTATGAATTATAGCCTGGTAATGCAGGGGTGCTCTTTGGACCCTTGAACCAGGTCTCTGGCACTGCACAGATGTTGATGTTCTCCATTTTAAGGAATGCCTCGAATTAATGCATTTTGAGGTTTAGACTTCTAGCATTGAGAGGCATTACCCTCAGATTTTGCTTGCTTGTACCTGTTATGGTGGTGAATTTGTCATTTGAACCTTGCCTAAAAAAAGACACTATAGGGGTGGCAAGAGCCAGTATCTGGAATCCCAAGGGCGACAGGTGCAGGCCATCTCTGGCAAAGCATTCTGGCCTGTCAATCATGTCATCTCAGGCAGACAGATACTGGATCCCCTTAGAATGACACCAGAAGCTTAGCCAATTGTTGAAGTCAATCATTTTGTCCTTGTACTGTGGTATCATTCTGGATGATGGCAGTATGCTACTCCGGGCTAGGGCCATACCTGCCTGGGCTGCAAGACCGGAGAGCTCCTCCATGTCTCTTTTTATGTAGTCCAGGAAGGTATGCAGTGACCTGAGTGTGTGCGTTATGTGGCGGATCCTAGCACCTGACATGCAATTGACAATAACTTTCTCCTAGTTTAGCCTGGTGAGTGGAACATCAGTGTGCCTGAATATAGAGTCACCTATGACTAGTACGTTGTTGGGCCTTATGAGCTGTGGTTGAGTGGCACACTGATTTTCTGGGCTGTGTGTCATTTGGGTTGTGTTTGAGGTTGCATGCATTTCTGCTTTGGAGGTCTCTTTTGCTTGAGCAGATTTTTATTGAGAGCCTCCGCAAATGTAGGTGTGTGTTTTGTGTTGTTATCTGTGTATTTTGGTGATGTAGGTTTTGAGGGACTATGTGATGAGTGTGGTGTGGTGCAAGTGTTTACTTATTCTTTTGACTGTCTAGTCCAGTCTTGGGTGAAGAGAGCTTTACTTCCAGTTTGGCTGTATAAGAGCATCTCTCACAGGTTGTAGTGTTGGGTGATTGGAGGAGAGGGTTGTCTGTGTACATGAAGCAATTGCTGCATTGCCCCAAGATGCCCAGATTTATCAGGTAGACAGGAGAAAACACTGGGAGCTGGCCCTTAGATATGTCTGGATAGGTGCTTATTTATTAAGTACTAAAAACTGTTTTCCTGTAGACAAGTGAGGAAAGTTGTGTGCTGTAGTAATTTGTAGGTTATTTAGTGCTTACAATGAGTTCTGAACAAATGCTAAGCTGAAAGAAACAGATTTGAGTGCTAAAACTAAAAAACTGGCTAGTTCTAAGGGAAAATTTGAATCGCAGACTTTATGGCGCCAGGAATAGTTTCACCCTATCTAAGCGGTGATGCATAGTGGTTTTATTTTAATATAACAGTAGCAAATGAACAAACTGATTTAAACAAATTAACCAATAAAAAGCTAAAAACTGAGCCCCATTCCAGCAGTCTTTGATCAGACAAGTTCTATCTGCACACTCCTGCCACTAGGGTGCAGGGGAACCTTCTCCAAAAAAGATGGTCTGGATTAGTGCTCAAGTTATACAAACAAAGCTAGATTCAGCAGGTCTGAATTTAGTTTATGCTACAGCAAACAAGGCTTACCAATTTCAGAAAGAAACACTTTAAGCAAACACAATAAGCCTGTAACCAGAAACTTCCAGCTCAGAAGGGCAGACTCTACCCTCTCCTCCCACAAGAGTGCAGACCACACGTTCTTAATGTAAAATAACTGGCCCGAATCCCGAGTGCTTAAACCAGAACTAATACACTCTTAGAATTACAGACACTAAGCCTTCAATTAGCAACTCCCAACTTAGAAGGATGTAAGCTACCTGTCCTGCCACAACAGTGCAGACCACAAACCTTCTTAATGTAAAGCAACTGGTCTGAAGCCCAAGTGCTTCAACCAAAGGCTTAGAATAACAGTTACAATTTAATCAGGCTACTCACAAGCAGTAATAAATGCAGCAGAATAAATGCAATTAAGTAGAAAGAAAAACAAATACAGTGAAAGCAGATGAATAAAGTGCAATTCTGTTTTATATAACAGTAGAAAACAAGCAAACTTATTTAAACAAATTACCCAATTAACTAGTATAAAATTTCAAAACTGAGCCCTATTCCAGCAGTCTTCAATCAGACATGTTCTAACTGTACAGTCCTGCCACTAAGGTGCAGGGGAACCTTCTCCAAAAAAGATGGCCTGGATTAGTGCTCAAGTTATACAAATATATATAAAACAAACTAAGAGCAGTACAGCAGGATGAAAGACTTTTACATAGGCCAATCAGATAAACACACAATTAGCCTTCCACCAGCAGTTACTAACCCAAATGATTTGACTCAGCCCTATGCTCCCACCAGAGTGCAGAAAAATCCTCTTAATGTAAAATGAACTGGATTTGAGCTCAAGTGCAGTAAAAAATGTTTGACAGCAAAAGGAAGTACCCCAGCAGTGTCCAGAATCCTTGGAAATAAGTTTACAAATGCTTAGAAATGTTCACAAATACATAAAAAAGTGTGGAAATATATGAGAACTTCTACAAATGCAGAAACACTTTGCAAAACTTAGAAATATTTTGGCAAACTCAAAAGAACTTTGACAAACTCAGAACAGCTTTTTCAGTATCGGAGGGGGTTAGGAAATTTCAGAATACTGCTAAAACAACCTAAGAGCAGTACAGTAACAAACAGATGGCATTTCTTTAACAAGTACAGGCTGAAAACAGTTATAAATTCAACCAAATCAATAAATGCAGCACAGAAATGGTAAATAACACTGAAATAGAGCAAGTGCAAAAAATACTTACATCGGCTTTGTAGGTCTACAGATGGTTTTAGAAGCAACCCAAGGTCTTCTAGTAACAGGTATCCAAATCAAGCACAGGGAACCTTCAAATAATTAAGCTGCTGAAAGTACTCCTTCCATCTGCTTTTGATGACCTGTGGATTGATGAGCTGCTTGTTGCTGCTGCCATCCCTCATGAAGGGTGTCTGTCTTCATATTTCTGCCTTTGCCTTGAAATCCGATATAGTTTCTTTATGCTATAGTCTGTCACTTACTAGAAGTTGACAAAGTGCCTCTGATGCATTGTTCTTTGCTATTGCAACTCCTCTCTTAGCCTCTTTGTTAGCCAATCAATATTCCTTCTGGCTTGGTCTTCTTTTCTGTATCCCACTTTGTCTTGCATTTCTCCTTTCTTTTGATGACATCCCAGACTTCTGCATTCCAGCAGCTTTCTTTATGTACCTTATTTTCATACTTGGCTCAGTTGCATATCTTTTCTGTAGTCCTTACAAATGCTGTTTTGAGGTGATACCATTCTTTTTCAAATCCACATATTTCGTCCTCTTCTTGAGGTGCTAGAGCCTTGAGTAATTCCTTGAACTGTTCTGCTTTCTCTCCAATTAACTTCCAGGTCTTCAGCCTGGTCTCTGTTTACGTTAGAGTGTTCTCTGACCACTGCTTGCTGCTGATTGTAGGAACCAGTGGTTTATGCTGTGGGTTAACTGTTTGACTGTGGATGACTTTGCAGTCACTGATTCTACCCCAGTGCCCATTCCTCACTAGGAGGAAGTCTACCTGAGTTGCATATTGGCCACTTTTGTATATGACCTTGTGACTGTCTCTCTTTTCAAACCATGTGTTGACTACTTTCAAGCCATTTGCCAGACCGAAGTCTAGAATGGCTTCTCCTTCTTCATTAATATTGTTCAGCCCATGTGGACCTTGGCATGTGCATTCAGGTCATCCATTATGAACACTAATCCATATTGTCCCACTTTATCTAGTAGGTCCTAAAACTGCTATCTGAATGCACTCTTTTCCTCAGTATTGCATCCCTGCTGTGGGGCATAGGCTGATATTATGAATACTGCCCTATCCTTAGGCTGGAGTCTGTTTGCCATGAGTCTGTTACTAATTCTGATGACATCCCTTACTGCTTTCTAAAACCTCTCCCTTACCACAATTCCCACACCATTTCTAACTTGTCTTCCTCCTGAGTAGTAGACTCTGGATTCCAAGCCAAGAGACTTTGCTGCACTGCCTTCCATCTTGTTTCCTGGATACAAAGGATGTCCAATATCCTCCTTACCATCATATCATCCACTTCTGAGCTCTGTCCTGTCAGTGAACCTACATTGAGTGTAGCAATTCTTCATTCATGTTTGGCAGGTTGATTGGTTTTACATCCAACTTTCACTCAACAGAGCTATCCCAGGTGACCCAAGCTGGGTAACTGGATACTGGCTGGCCAGTAGCTTATTGACTCAGGGCTACTGGGCTTTATGGTGAGCTGACACTGGTCAATAGGAGCGCATACACTTCCTCCCACTGTTTGCATCCTCAACTCATACATCTCCAGCAAATACCCATGCCCTCATGGCAAAATAGTAATGTGACCACATCACCTAGAGTCAAATTTTGGACTATACAATAGCTAGCTCTGCCATGGTGCACAGTCTGTTGATCTGTATTCTCCTATCTTGAGGATTTTGCACACCACGATAGCTGCTCAAAGCAATTAGTCTGTATAATTCTTCTCCCTATAGAACACCATCTGGAGTCTGTGTTGCTGCACACAGTTACATTCTTTGGCGAGTTTGAGATGGAAACACTCAACATATTATTTGGAGGTAGGAGGAACTGCACAGAGACACAGGGAAAACATATGAACTCCAAACAAGCATTGGACGGAGTACCTTGTGCATGGGAGGCAAAGACATTAGCCATTATGCCATCTGGTCTTTCTCAGCTGGTTGTCAGCATCTGCAGGGGAATATCTAAACTGTAAGGCTTGATGTGCAACAAGCCTTGTCTTCCACAAGCACAGATTGAACCTTGGAACCAGCCCTTTTTTAAGCCAAAGGCAGTCTGAATCCATCCTCACTTAAACCATTCAGCTGCTTCCCTTCTTCCCTAATCCTCAGACTAAGGGCAAAGGAATCCTGTATACCTTGGCTGCTTACAGATAACATAGATTCTAGCTTCATCAAAACAGGGAGGTCAGAAAAACAAGCAATCTCTTCACCACCTTTCTTGAAGAGAAGAAGGGAAAACATTCTCCAAACAAACTATTTCTAAATGTCAGTATCAGTGAATTCTGTTGTGCTACTCATCCCAATGAGAATCCCCGGTAGTCATTGTCAAAGTTCAGAGTTCCAGGATAACTGGAATCAATTTGGCATCCTTAAAAGGAGTAGACATGTTATTTTGGAGGCTGCCACATAGGCATCAGTTCATATGTTTTCCAAACACTGTTAAGTTAGGTATCCATTCTAGGTAATGGCAGACTTTGATAGGGAAGTCTTGCATGACATAATGAACCATAACCATTTTTCTATTTCCACCATCCATAATCTGTAGAGGAGTCATACTAGTAGGATTTCGTGTGACCCTTTTGTCTTACTACCTGTGCTGTCACAGTGTTTAGGGTAGCAGGCTCAGGCATATGTCTACATACTATGTTGTGACTGAAGTAGTTGTCTATTAGTTGATTGCATTCTCTTTAGTGATCATCTTCTAACTGCATTTCCATGATAAGGTTATTTGAAAACTCACTGACTTGAGTTATTTTTCTCACTCTTTCTGTTTTTGTTAGCCTCTTTGTTGTATTGCAGAAATGTTTTCTCTTTTCTGCAGGGAAGCTTGCATCCTGCAAACATGTTTTTTTATTTTTTTCAAGTTTCATATGAGTAATAAAACTTATGAAAATTAACTCATGGAAAAGCAATTGAAGTTAGCACAGAGAAAGCCGTTTAAGCTCTCCTTTAAGGATAAACCTAGGCCATTAAGGGATGCCCCTTACCTAGGAGGACATCCTCTTTAGACAGACCTCTCAGGATCTAGTTGACAGTCCCCAAAAGGCGATGTAGGCATTTTTGTCATAATGAATGATGTTTATAACCCTAGTCCAGCCAGCCCATTTATTAAATTCCCTCCTTACTGTGAGGATAGTCCCTTAAGCATCATGCAGTGTGCTCTGTTGTAGTTGTTCCAGATGTGTTTCTAAAGGATGACTGAGCAGCTGTAGTGTTGTTTATGTTGTAAGTCTGCCCATAGCAGGCCTGTTATCTGAATTTGTATCTGCTTGGAGAGTCCTTATCGGGGTCTAGTGAGTTATAGGTGCAGTCCTGGATGGTCACATCTTGATTTTTGATACCCCAAGTAAGAGTCCCACTCAAAAAACAGACAGCCTTTGCAGATCTATTGATATAGGCTCTGACTATATTGCACAAGGACAGAGGTTGCATCTCCTTCAGAAAACAGCTAAGGTTTATTTTCCTGTCTTTACCTCACTCTAAAAGAGCAAGAGGTTTCTGTCATTATGAACCATAAGCAGCTTCAATAATCATGCCCCGTACATTAGGCTTTGGATGGTGCCCCTCCAAGGGGTCATGTCCCTGCTTCTGTAGAGCACCTTGGGTAGTGTATGTGAACATAATTTTTGCATATCACTGTTGGGAGTTTGCACAGGAGGTTCCCTTGGTTTGTTCTGGGAGGGTGTCATTTTCAGTGTAGGGTGTTGCCCTCTGGTCTCCTGTTTGTGCCCATAGCAGTTGCCAAGATACTGGCTATGGTGATGGAGGCCATGCAGGAGAAGGATCACCATGTGTTCATCTACCTAAATGACTCACCTGTGATGGCTTCACAGAGGGTCTCCATGGTACGGTCCCTCGCCTCTGAGCTACTGTAGTTGCAGGCACTTAAAGTCTTCAGAAACTAGCAGAAGTATTCTTATTGGATTGCCTTGATTGGGGAATAATTGGATAATTTTCACCATTAGGTATTTCTGCCCATGTAAAATAGGCTATCATAGCAAATAATTTGAGTCAATGACAGTCCAGATGAGTCAGATAGAATGATGTTATTACAAATCATTCACCATTTATTTTGAGGGAAGAACTCACCCCATATAAGATGTATACCCCCCCTTTTTTATAATTTTTAATTCTATGGTTGCCAAACCTTGTAGAATGATAAAATACATTTAAAAGGGAAAAGCTCTTTTGAAGCTTTCTGAACTAGAATTTAGTCAGCCAGTTTAAAAAAAAAAAATGGTCTCATCTTGGTGGTCTTTACCAAATCCTTATCTTAACCTTGGCAGACTGGATGAGGACATATTGGAGGTTCAAGCTTCTGTTGGGACTTACAATGAGCATGATCTTCCTGGGTTGTTCACATGCCTCTGGATGTTGATATTGCAGTGAGCTAAGTGTGTCGGACCCTGTAGCTGTACAGTTGTGGATGTTTCCTATCAGTCTCACTGTGTAGGTCTTTCCTTCCACCAGTCTAATGCACTGCAAGCTCTATGAAAGCTATGTGCTGAAACCGGTCTAGTTTTCAGCTTAATAAAGCTCTTTCAGCTCATCATTGGTGCTGGCGTTTTCATTTTGGTTATATGTGCACCTGTCATGCAGAAAGGCAGTGCAACATCTAAAAAGAAAAACAGAAGAACATAAACACTGTCTAGATATATGAGAGGAAATACTCTAGCCATACACAAAATCCATCACTGGAGGCAATTTGAAGGCTTTATTTCACCCACAAATAAACATGCAGACAATAGGCAAGACTGCTTTCACCACAGAAATTGCTCATTCAGTATAATATAGCAATAACCCATGTCTGGGTGTGGGTAATGCTGGATTTACCCACGGTTGGTGTGGTTTGGTCATGAGGGCGAAGCCCGAGTGACCAAACAAAGACAACCGTGGGTAAATCCAGCTTTGTTCACACCCAGATGTGGGTTATTGCTATTATACAGTGACATTATTTAAGAAAAAAATATTTACTTTTCTTAAATAATGTCTTTGTATAAGGGGGGTGTTCTGTCCTTCCGCCGCTGGAGATTTCCTTGAGCCTTATCTGATGTACTGTGCATGCATTTGGAACTTGCGTTCCCATGCATACCCAGTACATCAGTGCTCGGGAAAGTAAGCAACAGTGAAAAGAAGATCTCCGTTGCTCCGTTATTCTTTCTTTTTTTTTTTTCCCCTTAAAAAAAAAAAACAAAAAAAAAACTTTAGGGCAGTTTAGGGGTAGGAGAGAGACAGCATGGACGAAGGGATATTAGGTACGTGTGTTTAGTTTTAAATAAAGTACCTGATTTCCCTAGTATTTTGTCCATGTTGCCTCTCTGGTATGTCCGGAGTCAGGACTACAGATTTTATTTTTATTTTTTAAGAAATAAAAATGAAATTTAAAGAATATATCAATGGAAAAAAGTCTGGGTGATTGGTCCTTTTTCCATTGGTATATTCTCGGATTTGCAACGGGCACACTGGTTGGGCTGGCCAATCAGTGTGCACGTTTTGGAATGTTAATGGCCAGTCATTGTATAATACAAAATAATTACCCATAGCCATTTTAAACATGCACAAAAAAAACGTGATACACAAAATTTAAAAACACTTTACAAAAAAGGTTAGAAAATTGAAAACCAGAAACATCTGCACCATTAAATAAATATCAGTTTTTACCAAACATACATTTTAATGCTGATTGATTAAAAATTCCATAAATCCATTAATTTGTCATCAGTGACATTGTCAAACAAATCATTTGCATAGATATATAAAGCTAATATGAAAAAACTTCACATAATGGTCAAAAAGGAATTCAGTGATTAAAATCCAGTAAAGAACATTTGTCACAAGAAAGATATGTGTTTTCTAATTAGTGGCATTCACTGAGGCTTGGTTTTAACAATGCCCCTGTGTTCACAATCCACCCTCTTACCTTCAAATCAAAAAGGGCATAAAGGCTGGATTTATTAAAAACACTGAAACATCTTGTCAATGCCTATGAAAACAAAAGTAACATTTGATTGAACTACAAGTTTAAACAGCATTCTTAACATGTTTACATCTGATATCACTCAGCTGTTAATTTTCATTTTAACAAAAAATGTTTGCACACATAAAAAGAACCGCATGCACATTGGGTTAAATAAGTCATTCACAGTGAAATGAGAGTAATAAAATGTCTAATCTCAAGTGAACAGCATGTACGAACAATTGAAAATGAGTCAGTTGTAATATATATATTGACAGCAGTCATCAAGACCACAAGCCCTGCTACTCCAAAATGTAGCAAATGGCAACATGTGCAAAATATGAACACCGCATACATATTTATAGTAATGATGTCCCAAAGTTTTTCCTTTTTTCTGTAACTAAATATACATTGTTCAGGTAAGATGGATCCCAAAACATTCTTATTCAAAAAGAAAAAAACTGTCACTTTTTGTTCAGTAAGAGTTACTTCCATATGAGGTTATAAATCTTATAAGGTGTCATCAGGTGACAGGAGTATCTTTGTCTTGTTATTGTACAAGTTATACTCTGGGTATAGACTCTACTTGAATATGTGTAGTGTGAACTCTGGAGATATCGTCTGTGAACAAACCTATGGTAGGGTCATAGGATTCCTCCTCATACTGGGACTTGGTGCTTCAAATGCATCTGATTATAAATTGTGACTCAAGAATGTCAGTCACATGACCAGCATGGCAGTTATCAAAAGTTAAGAGAGATTTTTTTGTAAAATGCTTCCAACAAACTGTAGTACTGGAAGATCCATCCATTGTCTTGGTTACCATGACATCATAAAAGTAACAGTCATCAAAATACCTCATAGGATTTACTGCCCACAAGAAAAGTTTACAAGCTTTGTGTTTTGATGATGAGGTGGTCGGATGGGATTTGAATCCCATCAATGCTATCTAAAATTGTATGGCTTGATGGCACCACTGCCACCGATGTGAGGAGAAATTTTCTAGCTGGCCTCACAGGGATGCTGTCTAGAGTCGCACCTTGGCATCCAGCAGAAATAAAAGTAAGTCTAACTCAGTAATAAATTCATAAAATGTAACCCGTTCTCAAAAGCTTAAAGGGAATATGCAGTACTGCCTTTGAATAAGGGCGTCCAACATCCACACCCAGAGAAGACTGCAAACAGGCCACCTGCAAAGCTGAGTCTTTGGTTTAGCACACGGGCCCCTTCCTCATCACTCTGTCTGTGAACCACAGTGTTTTCAAGTGCACTTTACCAATGGTAACCAACTACCTTTCGCACAAGTTATTTTCACACATGCAATTCCTAGGGAAGGTTGGCAAGATTATCCATTCCCCATAACTTTCTTCCTAGCACAGCAGTACTGAAACCAAAAATTCCCTTCCTTTGATGTCTTTTTACATTCACAGGAAGAAATGGTCACAAGTTACAGACATTTTGCAAACTAAGGGTGTTGCTATTAAGAAATAACAAACGGAAGACAAAATATATCTCTAAATTGGTTTTCCTTAGCCTCCCATTAGCCCTGGTAAAACAGCAATTTTGTAGCTTTGAGTTTCATTATTTTTAATCCAGCTTACAGAATTAGCTACTACTCATGTATTATCTTTAAAAAAAGAATGCTACTTGCACATCAAAGGTATGACCATGGCGTGGGGACAGTTTTTCACTCCATATATGCTGACATATTCAAAACCTACAGTATTTTGAGGTCTTTTATAGCTGTGATTGAAGTAGGAACTGTTTCTTAAATAAGATGGACATGTAGCACAGGTACCTGGCTGACCATTTGTTAACTTGGGGAAGTGACCAATGATAATTGTTTCATTTCAGAGTGTATACTAACAGTAGTGAATTTGGTATTAGTTTTACCATAAAGCTTGAATTATTTACCATTGGCTTCATGGATGTAAAGGTAAGAAAGACTCTGACTAGACATTTTAATACCACAGTTTATTGAAAAACATTTTTCAAAATATCTATTTTTGTTGCATAATTGCCTTTCCTTGCCATTGACTAACATATTCCAAGGTGCAGTTCATAAAAAATTAGACTCATCTTTACTGATTCCCAGTATTGAGAGATTTCTGATGATGTAATTTATCATTTTGACCAAAGACGATATTGCCAGAGATCTATTCAAGCTAAAAGTGACCAAGGGTGATCCATATCAAAACACAGTTATTGCAATCTCAGGATAAAAGAATGTTACATCTAGTGAAAGGGTATAATTTGCATAACCATTGTAGTTACTCCTAAAGAATATTATCCAACATTGATCTGTCATTTTAAGCGATAATATTTGGAGCCCATTTTACCTGGAAAAATGTACATTTAGTCAAAAAGAGGAAAACCTTTAGCACATTATCATCATAAACTTGAAAATGGTGATATTTTTTCGTATCCATTGTCCTTTGCTAAACTTGGTAGCCAGGCTTGTGGCAATTGTTTTTGTTGTAAATTTATGTTACAATCAAACAATTGTTTTTGTAAATTTATGTTACAATCAGTTGTTTTATATTGTGTTTTTAAATTTTCTATAAAATATATCCCATGATTTTTTTTGTGTTAGGGGGTTAAAAGGAATAAGATTAGTTATTTTGTATGGATGAAACCATTTCTGTGGTGAAACCAATCAGTCTTTTGTCTGGTTGTCCATTTGTTGGTGCAATAAAGCCTTCACACTGACTGCCTTTGAGTACTGGAATTTGTTTTTGGCAGAAAGACAGTGTGCTGTGTGCCATTGGCAGGCATTTCCTTGATACCCTTTCACACTCTAGAGACGAGAATGTACAGGTCACCTCCTTGAGTCATGCCTCCACCTTTTTCTGAGAGATGAGAACTTGGGGATTATGTCTTTGTAAAGTCATCTTGGAGTAAAGCATCCCAGAGAACATATGTTTCTTATGCAGGAGAATTCAGTCCTTCACCTGTTCTGTTCAGCTCAGTTCAGCTGAAAACTGGGGACTTAATGCTGGTTAATTTACTTTGTTGTGGCAGGAAAGATTAATTTATACATTCCAAAACTTTTGCTTGTTGTCCTTTGTTAGCCAAGAATGGTGTTGTTTTAGTCTGACAAGTCCCTGAAGTGCACAAAGCTATTCCAGTGTAAGCCATGGAGGTCCACTCTCCCCACTGGGGTCACCTACTTCTCCACCATAGTGTCTAGCATCTCTCTTACACCCTTTGCTTTTTTTTTTTTTTTTTAACTTTCTTGCAATAGTCTTGACAGTAACAGAAGCTTCCAGGAATCTTTCAACTCGGCAGACATTTTCCACTAATTGAAGTAGGTTCTGTAATCCATGACACCTCTGTTTGCTGGTATGTAGATGGTTCTGACTTGTCTGAGACCCTACCCCATTATATTGTTTAGTCCTCAGATATTGTAATGGTGAAGTTCACACTTAGTGTACTTGTAATATGTACTGCAGAAGACAGAATTTTGTCCAGTTTTGAGACGTAAAGCATTTCCAAAATGGGGTTCTGTATCTTCTCCATATTTTAAAGAACCTTTGTCTATAAAACTTGAAATTCACAACTGATACACTTCTCTATCCCCTGAAAAATCTGGTATAAATGGATCTTTCCTCAGTGGCTGTATTCTCTTCTTGCAGGATCTTAGAATTGTTGTCCAAAACTATAAAAAAATAACTATTTCTTTTTTGAGATGGAGTTGATAACACTTAGTACTAGCTCATGTTTTCTCCCAGATTTATCATCAGAACTGTATAATCCATTTGGCTTCTTATTTCCTTTGTGAGAATCAAGGTCAAAGAGGGTTCTGCATATCACAGACATGCGATGGCAACTCAGATTTTTATCTGAATGAGTACATGAATATAGAGGACAGAGCAATTAATCTCTTCTGCTCTAGGAAAAGAGGGATTCATAGCAGACAAGTGTGTTAATTTTATTATCTTTTGTCATGCATGAACATCCCACTGGGAAATGATTTCTGTGGCAGTGGTTTCCTCCAGTTTTTGCTTCACAGATATCTCCATTGCAGACATTTGTATCTTCACCACTTAATTTTCCAACCACACTTTCACTAAGCATTATTAGGGCAGCCACAGTGGTGCAGCGGTTAGCGTTGCTGCCTCACAGCAAGAGGTTCTCTGGTTCGATCCTCAGCTGGGGTGCCTTCTGTGCGGAGTCTGCATGTCCTCCCTGTGGTTGCGTGGGTTTCTTCCGGGTGCTCCGGTTTCCTCCCACATCCCAAAGACATGCTATAGGTGGATTGGACACTCTAAATTGACCCTAGGTGTGAGTGTGTGTGTGTGTGTGTGTGTGTGTGTGTGTGTGTGTGTGTGCCTTCTGTGGAAGGTTGGGTGCCGGGCTGGCAACGCGACACCGTAAAACTCCACTGCCAATCATGAGCGGACAGGTGATCCGCTGTGGCGACCCCTAACCGGGAAAAGCCGAAAGAAGAAGAATTTCACTAAGCATTATTTCTTGAACCATGATTCCATGAGTTGATCCTACTTTGGAATCTTGGTGGTACAAATTTAGTCTTCTGATGCCTTGGTTTTGTCCTTCTGCAGCTCTGACCTTCCACAAAGAGTTAATTTTTACTGCTTAGAATTCTTCCTAACACTTAACTGTAGCAGGTGTCCGAAGTCAGGTATAACAGATCAGCATTCACCATGTGTGTTGATCTGCCAGGAAGCCTTTATTTATTACTGTTTGCTAACCATGTAGGTGGAGAGGTTTGATTGACCCATTATGGCCTCCAACAGTGGTGCTTAGAAGATGAGCTTATAGTGTGATATTATAATGTGCTTAGGCTCGGATGGTGGCATACAGTCCCAGGAGTGTAGGGACAGGAAAGAATTTAAAATTGTGCTGAGAACAAGAGAGGAAATACTCAGATGTTACCCATTGCAGATGGTCTCCTTAGTTATTATTTAGCATGACAGACTACACAACACAAAATGTAAGATGATGAGGCAGAGTTTAATAGGAAAGACGTAGTATGGTTTAAAGTAATATTCACTTTCGCTTGCATGATAAACAGGAAATTTAAGTTAAAAATCTGAGCTGTTTGTAGAAATGTGACAGAATAATGAAAGAACATTTTTCTGTGTGCTTTTAGTTATACTGATGCTCTGGGGCTGTAGCAGTATAGAATGTTAACACTGGTGTCATATTGTTTGGTTCTCTAGCTGTTTTCTTAGCTGGAGTGCATTCTGTACATTTCCAAGTACCCAGATTTTCCTTAGGTGTTTTGATTTAATTTCTCATCCCAAAGCCATGCAGTAGGTGAGTTGTCCATCCTCTGGGACTGCCCTTTGAAGTACATATATGCATGTGTGTGTATGTGCCCCTTATGGTAGCCCAGTACCCATTCAGTATGATTTTCTCTGCCTTGTGACAACTGGGTATCTTTGTGGCTTTGACTGTCCTTGCATCCCTTACTTGGATTAAGCAGATAACATAAGAATGATGCTGATGTTGGGTTATAGTGCAATGTAAACTTCTTTGGTGACATTTTTATTTCAATTTCTTTTTTTATGAACATTTTAAAGTTTATCAGCAGTTTCTCTTTGTATTAATTATAATGATATTTATTTGCAGTTGGATAGTAGCATGTTTTCTGAATTCCCCATCCTATTCTACTTTTTGCAAGACCTTAATTTAGGGTCTAATTCAACAGACTTTTATTACAGGATTGCAGAAACCCTCTCAAGCTGCACTGCGCTGTGAAGTATTGGGGCAATAATACAATCATGTAGATAAGAACCAACATCCTTCTTATCTTCATGGCATCAAAGCCAAGTGTACCATGTAATGAGCCACAGACACTGTAAAGGCAGATGTAGATTGGCGCTGCAAATTGTATACTAAAACTGTGTTGTAATGCTTCATGACATTTGCTTGATCTTCACATTCCTAAAATGTGTATTCAGAGAGTGTGTTCTACCTTCCACCCAAATTCCTGCAACTTTAGGTGCATCTTCATAGCTCTCAACCTTTTTCTTCCAAAATGAGGAACACTACCTCTCTTAATGAGGAATGAATGGGTAAAATGTGATACACTTACTAACAGCTTACTATCAACTTCAAGTAGGAAGCTTATGTGATGCTTATAATGTGTTATCATATAATAAGTTATTTTGATGAATTAATATGATTCAGTATTTATCATGGATGTCATTTAAAAAAATTCCTAATGCTGAATGTGTGGCAGATACATTTAATGTGGAACTATAAGAAGCATGTCTTTTTAAATGACAAAATGACAAAGATCACCAAAGGTTCTTGTAAATCTGCGAGTCACAGGATAAACAAGCACATAAACCACAGCAGAGATGTGAGGAGATAACAGTATCAACAGTAATAAATAGTCCCAAACTTCAGATGTTAATTAAAAGTATTGAAGAAAAACTCTAGCAGACTAGGTTACTGGAATAACTCAGCTTTTATTTATGACAAGTGCTTTTGTACACCAACTGGACTTCAACAGATCATGTTTTCATTAGTGAGTTCTTCTTCAGTGCTTTTATAAGTTAGGAAGCTAGAAGTTTTATTTTAGGCAATGAAATTGTTAGAGAGAAAATCTGGACTTTCGTTTAATGATGACCATCATCATCATCATCTTTCAGCTTTTCCCGTTAGGGATCGCCACAGTGGATCATCTCTTTCCATTTCTTCCTGTCCTCTGCATCTTGCTCTGCCACACCAACCGCCTGCATGTCCTCTCTCACCACGTCCATAAACCTTATCTTAGGCCTTCCTCTTTTCCTCTTACCTGGCAGCTCCATCCTTAGCATCTTTTTCCCAATATACCCATCATCCCTCCTCAGCACATGTCCAAACCAACGCAATCTTGTCTCTCTTGCTTCGTCTCCAAACTGTCCAACATGAGTTGACCCTCTAATATACTGATTCCTAATCCTATCCATCCTAGTCACACTGAGTCTGTCACAAATCACTCCTGACACTCTTCTCCACCCATTCCACCCTGCCTGTCCTCTCTTCTTCACCTCTCTTCCACATTCACCATTACAATGAACTGTTGATCCCAAGTACTTAAACTCATCCACCTTTACCAACTCTACTCCCTGCATCCTCACCATTCCTCTACCCTCCCTCTCATTTACACACACATATTCTGTCTTAGCCCTGCTGACCTTCATTCCTCTGCTCTCTAGAGCATATCTCCACCTCTCCAGTGTCTCCTCAACATGATTCCTACTCTCACTACAGATCACAATGTAATTTGCAAACATCATAGTCCACGGGGCCTCCTTTTTGATCTCATCTGTCAACCTGTCCATCACCACTGCAGATAAGAAAGGACTCAGAGCTAATCCTTGATGTAATCCCACCTCCACGTTAAACGGATCTGTCACTCCCATTGCAGTCCTCACCATTGTCACACTACCCTTGTACATATCCTGTACCACTCTTACATACTTCTCTGCCACTCCCGACTTCCTCAAACAATACCACAACTCTTCTCTAGGCACCCTGTCATATGCTTTCTCCAAGTCTACAAAGACACAATGCAACTCCTTCTGACCTTCTCTGTATTTCTCCAGTAACACTCTCAGACCAAACATTGCATCTGTTGTGCTCTTTCCTGGCATGAAACCATACTGCTGATCACTAATCATCACCTCCCTTCTTAACCTAGCTTCTACTACTCTTTCCCATAACTTCAAGCTGTGACTGATCAATTTTATCCCTCTGTAGTTACTGCAGCTCTGCACATCACCCTTATTCTTAAAGATAGGTACCAAAACACTTTTTCCCCACTCCTCAGGCATCCTCTGACTTTCCAAAATTTCATTAAACAATCTAGTTAAAAATTCCACTACCATTTCTCCTAAGCACCTCCATGCTTCCATTGGTATGTCATCTGGGCCAACAGCCTTTCCATTCTTCATCCTCTTCATAGCTGTCCTTACTTCCTCCTTGCTAATCTGTTTCACTTCCTGATTCACTATCCGCACATCATCCAACCTTCTCTCTCTCTCATTCTTTTCATTCATCAGCCTCTCAAAATACTCTTTCCATCTACTCAACACACTCTCCTCTCTTGTGAGTACCTTTCCCTCACTATCCTTTATCACCCTTACTTGCTGCACATCTTTCCCAGCTCTGTCTCTCTGTCTAGCCAATCGGTACAGGTCCTTTTCTCCCTCTTTAGTGTCCAATCTCTCATACAACTCTCCATACGCCTTATCCTTAGCTTTCGCCACCTCTCTCTTTGCCATGCGCCTCATTTCCTTATACTCATGTCTACTTTCTTCATCTTTTTGACAATCCCACTTCTTCTTCGCCAGCCTCTTCCTCTGTATACTCTCCTGTACTTCCTCATTCCACCACCAGGTCTCCTTGTCCTCCTTCCTCTGTCCAGATGTCGCACCAAGCACCTTTCTAGCAGTCTCCCTTACTAGTTCTGCTGTAGTTACCCAGCTATTTGGTAACTCTCCACTGCTTCCCAGTGCCTGTCTTAACTCTTCCCTAAACTCCACTTCACAATCACCTTTTTTTTAACTTCCACCATTTAATCCTTGGCACTGCTTTCACACTCCTCCTCCTCTTCTTGATCACCAACGTCATCCTACAGACCACCATTCTATGCTGCTTAACTATACTTTCCCCTGCCACCACTTTACAGTCTCCAGTCTCTTTCAGACTGGCCCTCCTACATAGGATATAATCCACCTGTGTGCATCTTCCTCCATTCTTGTATGTCACCCTATGCTCCTCCATCTTCTTAAAATACGTATTCACCACAGCCATGTCCATCCTTTTCGCAAAATCCACAATCATCTGACCTTCTGCATTCCTCTCCTTAACACCATACCTACCCATCACTTCCTCATCCCCTCTGTTCACTTCACCAGCATGCCCATTAAAGTCTGCTCCAATCACTAGTCTCTCACCCTCGGGTACACTCACCACAACTTCATCCAACTCACTCCAAAATGTTTCTTTCTCATCCATCGCACACCCAGTTTGTGGAGCATATGCACTAACAACATTCATCATTACACCATCAATTTCGAGCTTCATAAACATCACTCTGTCAGACACTCTCTTCAATTCTAAAACACTCTTGGCATATTGTTCCTTTAGTATAACCCCTACCCCATTTCTCCTGCCATCCACACCATGATAGAACAATTTGAACCCGTTTCCTAAACACCTGGCCTTACTTCCCTTCCATCTGGTCTCTTGCACGCACAATATATCAACCTTCCTTCTCTCCATCATATCAGCTAGCTCTCTTCCTATACCAGTCATACTGCCAACATTCAAAGTTCCTACCCTCACTGCTACACTCCTAACCTTCCTCCTCTCTTCCTGCCTTCGGGCATGCCTTCGTCCTCCTCTTCTCCTTTGGCCAACAGTAGCCCATAATAAAACAAAAATATTACCCATAAACTCCAACACTGGGAATATAAATAATAGAGTCACTAAATATATAGTCCAAGAGAAAAATGAAGTACTTAAGGGTAATCATAAATGATAACATCAATAATATAATAAACTTTAATTGCAACAATAGTGTAACTATTATAAAAAGTTAGTAAGTAAATGGAATAAACTTTTTTTAACTATGGATGAGACTCTCTATAATTAAAATGATCATTCTACCAACAATTTTATATGTTGTACAATCATTACCTTTACTTCCTCCAAGAAATTGTGTAAAAGAGTTCAGTTCATTAATCCTAAAATTTCTTTGGTTTCCCAATAAAACCAGAATAGCTTTGAGTCATCATATTAAATATTAGTCTTCTGGAGGGATTAGATTGCCAGATTTAGAACTTTGCTCTCTATCATCAGTTATAAAAACAATATCTTTTTGTTTAAAAAACGTTTGCACTGCTAAATGGAAAGAGTTTCAAGGAAATCTTTGGTTAAAATCTAGTCATTTCTTAAAATCTAATCATAATTTAATATCAAGTAATCTTTTTGTCTGGTTGTTAAAAGACTGTTTTACAGTTAGCAACCACCAAACTATCAATTCTTATGACATTTCTACTATATTAAACACTTTTAGAATTTTTTTTATAGAAATCCAATAGATGAAGCATGGGTTTTCCTTCTCTTTCCTATAGCATATACTCAAAATAATATTTCCACTTGAAAGTTAGCAACAATGATTGCATTTAAAGAAAAGAACCTGATATATTGGTTTCAGTTGTTGATCAGTGAAAAGCTGTATTCTGTTGATTATTATGATTTTTAAGTAATGATGTGGTTAGATGTACAAAATTGGAGACAATTTGTGGATAAAAAAAATAATGCAGCCAAGGGTAAGAAATTTTGTTCCTAAATTAATTGAATTTCTAGCATTGTTGATTCAGCTTGTATTTATGACAAGTGCTTTTGTACACCAAGTGGACTGTAACAGATCAGGTTTTCAATAATGAGTTTTTCTTCAGTGTTGTTATAAAATAGAAATGAACACCTGAAATTTTGGATTATTTATTACAGTGGCTTTTAATTCTAAGTTTTTGTTTTTATTTTTGATTTTTGTCCAATAAAGAGGTGAAAGCAGTCTGCTATATTAAAGCTAGGGAGCTGTCTCCTCACATCTCTGCAGTGTTTTATGGTCTTGGATTTTTCAAGGCTCAAAATGAGGAACATACCTCACAATGAGGTACATTTGGTATGCTTATCTTAAAGGAAAGATAACTGTATAGGAAGCAGTCAGTCCCACCTTCTCTGTCTGACTGACTGCTGAGGGACCAAAGTCTGTTTTCAAAACATTATGACCAGTGTAGTAAGTGTATGTCTTCTGCTGTGCTGTCTGGTTGGCTTGGTGCTCACTGTCAGTTAATGAAGTTTATACCATGCAGTTATGCATCTGAGTCACTGAACATGTTCCAAAAATATTGCAAGGAGGACATGAGCATTCCTTATGATTTTTAACATAGACGTCTACAGGGTCCTAGGCAGTGGAGTAGCGTTATCTGCACCTCACTATCCCTAGCACTCTAGCCTTCTAACTGAACTGATTTTCTCATGTAAAAACAATTGTCTTTATTAACAAGTCTGTACTTGTAAGCTTTAGTGTATGCTTGTACTGCCTCTGTTATACAACCCTAGGTTCTCTAGGTTGCGCAGTTGTACGCAATCCAGTTGGTTTCTGTGTAAACTTACCCTCTCTTTAGTTTTTGCATGCTACAAGCAAATTGCAAAATTTCCAAAGTGTTAAAACAATACTTTGAAGTACATAAACTTCAATCTTTTTTTTTTTTGTCATCTAGGTATCCATATTGCAGCAAAGTGCCATTTCAGGAACTGAGTGTAGGATTTTACAAAGTGGCTTCACTGAAGACAAGGAGATAACAGTGCCATCTTCCAGAAGTAAAGGAGGGCCAACCAGATCTCCAGCAACAAGGAAAAAGATCCAGCGAAGTCACCAAGTGCTTAAACACTCAAAAGCTATTGAGGAAACTGACTTTAAGAGATTGCCAGATTTGGGTGGCAGAAAGAAGGCAGTGCTGCAAGGTAAAGGCAGTGGTAAAATATTAAAAAAGCAAAAGAAGATTAGAGGTGATAAAAAACTAAGTAAGCAGCTGTCCTTCCAACCTGTGCCTGGGTTGGTGAAGAAACAAGCCAAATTGATGGAGGAGATATCAAGTCACCCAGAAGTACTTGAGGTGAATAGAGAGCCATCAGAATGTTTCAGTGCTGAATCTGAAATGGATAAAGTGACCGGATCTGTGGAAGTAAGTCATGCACAAGACCATGAGCTTTTAAGCCCAACTCGACCCAAACTGGCACACATGAAGTCCATTCTTCACCTAAAGAAAGCTGGATTGGTTTCTAAACAAACAAGGGAAATAGAGATCTCTGGATGCTTTCCAAAAGCATTGTATGAAGATACTGATTCTCTTCCATCCAGTGGAGCACCCTGGGGGTCACAGCTAGAAAGTTGTGGAGAAGCATGGCATGGTCATGGCAGTATAGACCCTGGCAGAAGTGAAGATAGTGGATTTCTTCATGCTAGGGTCACTGTAGATAAAGTCATCCAAGGAAAAAACAAGATAGAACCTGAAACAACAACTGATGTAACGGAGGTTTCATCCCACCTCAGCATAATGACTGACCAATGCAAGTCCAATATGTCTGAGGGGCAAAACTTGCAAAAACAACCCTACTCTGCAGGACAATGTGAGCTTCAGACAGATAACAAAGATGCGTGTGCCTATGGTTCTCCTGAGTCATTTCCTCCCATTATTCCTTGCAATAATTCTGCTGGAAGCAGTTTGGAGTTTGTTCAAAGCAGAGCTGTAGATGATAAGAAAATTGGGCAGGTAGTCAAAGCAGACAAACCAACATGCTCAAAAGATACCAACCAGGAGATCCCGAAACAGCTGCAGAAGCTTGATATCACAAAAGACTGATATTTGAACTTGTGTACCTGTGAACGTTTGCATACCTTAGCTATACAGAAACTGGATTTCTATTGCACATAATTCTTAAGAAGGATGGGAATTCTGGTTTTGATCCAAATATAAGTATAATGTTCAATTAAAAGGTTTTCCTCAAGTTTAAATTAAGTACTTTCAGATGTAATCTTTGTCCTAGGTCCCAGATGTGGGCATAGATTAGCTTCCAGGTTTTGGCCTACAGGTAGGCTTAGGCTTGGAATTTAGTCAAGGTCTATATTTTGTTATTCTTCAGAATGTAATCTGTAACTTCCTTTAAAACAGAAAAGTTATTCTAAAAACGTCATTCTACTGTAGTCATGAAAAGTACTGGCAGAGTTTTACCTGCTTTTCTCGATGATTCTGACTCTGCTTACTGTTTTCCTACATTTTGTTTCTTGAATACTTATCCTTTTTGTGCTTTTAGCATTATGTTGCCAAGTGAAATGCAACAAGCACTTTTATTTCTTGGGAAATAATCATTTTGAAATTTTCCAGATATGTTTTTAACTTCATTGTTGAACCCCGTTTTGTTTTGCTCTTGTCCTTCTGACATTTTGCCAACAAGTTCCACAGTCACCCCATGTGCATGCTGCTTTACCTAGTGTCCCTGCAGTTGCTTCATAGGTAGGTAGTAGGTTATTGGCCCAAGGGCCTAAGTAAGCCTAGCCAACAAGGTTCCCTGGCTTACACCACCCAAGAAAGTTATTTTCCTGTGCCCCTGTCAAGCAGAGCCACCAAAGTGATCCCTGGGGTGTATTTCCTATTTCCCATCCACTTATCAAAATTTTTATAGGATTGTTTTTATGGTAGGTCATCTAGTCTTCTGATGCTCCAGTGAGACTGGACAAGGAGCCATAATCTCCAGTAAGCACTGGGAGTCCAGGAAACGAATACTTATTACATAGAGATACTTGCATGTCATGATATTTTGGGGGCAGTTCTGACATGCACTTGCTAATTCTTGCATACACATAGATTGCAGCTTAGCGCTCCAACCATGGTAACAACCAATCAACTCCCCTTTCATCCATCCCCTGGTAGCAGCATGACAGCACATCATGCCCTCATTTTCTACCCCAGAATTGATAGGATAACAGAGGTGATCATTGGCCACATAATGCCAACTAACCAGCTGGCTCCCCTGATATTTAGGCCATTTGGATCACCAAATTATTAATTAATAACAACCATCCCAATGCCAGCAGACAGTAGCTGCAATCTTTCCATTGCATTTTAAAATGAATGTTGAATTTTTTTTTCACCTGAATAGCAAAATACTGGTAATCTTTTACGAAGAATATGCTTTAGTTTAGACAGAATTCATTTTCATGTTTAATGTTTAAATATTGCCTTAAGCTTTGTATCAAGCCTAGAATTAAGTCTGTAAATCAGGATGGACTCATTTTGGTATGTTGTAGGTGCATGTCAACTTTTTTCATGATGCTAGTAAGTAATATTATTCACTTTGCAAAAATGCACTAAACTATTCATTGTTTTAACTTAATTCTGAGTTAAATCAGTGGTGCAGAAAAATTACCTCAATATTTTTATTTCAGCACTTTCTTTGCTATATGAGTGGTGTCATGGTTGACCTGTCTGATTAGTAAAACAAGCTTTCTTTCACTTCAGGTATTGAATCTGCTCTGAGGCTTAGATCTAATTCTGCACATAATGAAGTATTTATATACTGATAAAGAAAGCTGCACAGACTAAAGCTTTACATTCTGTGCAAGGAAGTGTAGCCATTGACGAGCAGATTTCACAACTGAAGTTTAGGATTCATCTTAAATTCCTTGTGAACATTTCAGCCCCAAACCTGCATTTACAACAAGATTTAAGGCTTGACTTTTCACCCTTCCTTATTGCTAATGTATTGGAAGTCCAGCCAGTGGTATTGGCTCAAAATCATCCTTATATTTGGTCTTTTCATCAGAGCATGATAATTATTTCATTGTCAGTACACTGGCGATTCACAATAAGGCTGCATTTTAAGTGCTGGGTTTGAGGTGGAAAGAGGGTTACAGAAGAATGCATTTTCCATGTTCTAATGCACAACTGGTAATTGGTCACAAAAGGTGACCTACAGTGAAAGGGCTGCCTAGCTTTACTTCGTTGTCATTGTTCATAACAGAAAACAAGTTGCTAAATTTCAGTGCATAAGGAAAAAAATGAAATGTATTTTGCCAAGGTGCCTTTGCCAGTGTGTGACTCAGAGCAGTATTTTTATGATCTTAGCTAACCTTACACACTAATATTGCCTTTTATTCCATTTAGCAGCTTGTGGTCAAGTATTATTATCCATGGTTCCATTTGCCACTGTTTGACTTTGATGAATGGTCAAACTCACAGATCTGTTTTCATATATGTGACTTAAACCATGATATCACTGTTGTTTACTATAACCCTGACTTAAGCCGTAGTATTATTCTTATTTACTATAAGTCTGACTTAAACCATGGTATTACTGCTGTATACTATAACCCTGACTTAAACCATGGTATTACTCTTGTACACTATAACCCTGACTTAAACTATGGTATTAATCTTGTATATTATGGCAATGACTTAAACCATGGTATTAATCTTGTATACTATAACCCTGACTTAAACCATGATGTCACTCTTGTATACTATAACCCTGACTTAAACGATGGTATTACTCTTGTTTACTATAACCCTGACTTAAACCATGGTATTACTGTTGTATACTATAACTCTGACTTAAACCATGGTATTACTCTTGTTTACTATAACCCTGACTTAAACCATGGTATTACTCTTGTTTACTATATCCTTGACTTAAACCACGGTATTATTCTTGTTTTCCTTCTGTCTGCAGGTATGATACAGTGAACAGTGTTGACCATATTTCATCTGCCAGTATGCATCTCAGAAGTGTTAACTATGTCTATTTTCCTTATCTGTGTCTTCCTTTTCTTTACTAACTTAGTGATTATGGTATTTATTACTCATGAATAGTTTATGTACAGCCAAGGGTTCGGTTACCAACAGCAGCATTTACCAACAGTACTGTTGTTATCATTTACCTAAGCATCTCTGTCAGTGTGCATCTAAAGTAATAATGCTGGCTGATTGAATATTACCTCTGACTATTTCTGGTAATGCTAATAATCAAGCAGAATTAGTCTTCCCCCAGTCTGTGGCACATTATGATCCCTTTCCCTTGAATGCATTTGCAAGTATAGCAGTACGGAGGGTGTAATGCAGTTTAATAATGTTACTTCAGCTGCAGATGAGCAGTATTACCACTGATTGACATGTGTCAAGTTTCAGTAGCACTATTCATGACTGTCTTTGTCTTTGTGGCAGGGAGAAGAACTGTCATGATACCATTTTTTGTCTGATTTAGTGCCCTGCGGTAATCATGATGCTTGAAAACTCATGATGTTATGTTAAAGATCATTCTTTTGGCAGCGTGACAATGAACGCTATCAAATAAATGTAGTTCCCTTTATTGGTGAGCAGTGCCACATATGCTAATGTACACACTATGCAGTTAATGTATCAGTGTTGCTCACAGTATATTACTTAATATTATCCACAGTTCCCTCCTCTGTTAATATTTGATGAAGCAGCATAAGTTATAATCTTCTCTGTCCTTGTTTCATGATGTTATTGCAAACAACTCCTTTCAGTGTGAGTCTCAATAACAAGTACTACCTAGATTTCCATTTTACTGTGGCTGCTTTTTTTTAATTATTCATTACTCTGATTTGTAGTGCATTTGAAAAGAGTAATAATACCTGCAATACTTCATGTGCAATTATGATTCAGAATAGAATTGCCTGTCATTCCCATGTGAATCCATGGCCCCACTGTTAACATTTGTGGCTGTCTGCTTTTAGACTATATCTGTATTTTCAATACACATAGTGTTTTGTACCCGCCCTTGGCTATTGTCTTAATGTCATCAATGGTGCCACTCAGTAAGGACCTAATCCTGGGTTAGATTGTAATTAAGTAGTTTACTCTACAAGGTTTTACATAAAAATGTAACCCAGCAAATAATAATAATAATAGCACACCAACAATTTGGCCATGGATAAGCAGTACCTTTACTGCCCTACACCATGGAAAGTCTAGAATTAGTATTTCTCAGCATTGTCTGCTTTAGGCTTTGAACTGACAGACCCTTTGTCATTTAATGATAACTATCCGGTGTTAACACAGGACATTGTTTTTGCCACCTTTGAATGCTGGCTGTTTTGGAAGCCTGGATGCCCGTTACTGATAGTGTCCCCATTTGGGCTACACGTCTGTTGGTTGCGTCACCCACATTGTACAGGTTGCTGTAACTGAAAACATCATTTCTTGGCTGTAATAACTGTTTATTAATTTACTGTGACTTGATTTTCGCAGTTGTTGATGGTGTGTTATAACAAAGAGTTGTTCCACTGCTAAGGTCCTTTGCTAGTAAACTTATTTTTAGTAACATGTAACCTGCTCTTCCTGTCATAAAATTACTGTTGGTTATCACTGCTTTCACAATGCAGCATGCAATGGCAATCCTTGTCATGTCTCTGTGAGGGTACAGAATTACCCTCAGTAACTCACTGAAGTGCTGTGACATCACTGGGTTCAGTGTAGTGTCTTGGCCAGATACACATAAGGTACTCTGCCTCAGCTAGTTTTTGAATGCCGTTTCCTTAATAAATGAAATACAATTACCAAAATGAACTATGATGTTGGGACTCTTTCCCCTTCAGTATTAGAAAGAAATCACAAAACCTATTCTGCCTTTGTAGCTGCACCTTTATCAGTAATATATAACTCCATGTATGGTTTGGTACATTTACCTTGGTTTATTGTACCCATCTTGAGCTGCCTTATGAACCTCGCCCTATCCTCAGATGTTTAAACACAACGCTTTACACCTGCTCATTGTCATTGCTTCTGACTGTCTGATATGCCTGGAGTCTAGTCTGGAGTTCCTTTTGTTAAATAAATTTGGTAGCTGCCAATATACAGCTTTGTATGAAAATGTCAGTAATATATTGCATAAATAAACTATTAAAAATTGATCAATATGTCTGATATATGTTACATTGTTATTGCTTTAAGTTAAGATTCATAGGAAATATCAGTGATATTGGTTACATTGCTATTATTTTAAGTTCTTTTTTTCTGAATTTTTTGCTATTGCAGTACATTGGATTGTTTCTGTCTAATGAAGATTCAGTAAGGAAAGAAGCTAAGAAAAACCCTCTTCATTTCCCCATGTGCAAACACTTGCTTCATGTTTACCTAGGAACATATGCTCACTTTGGGTTCTTGGACATACAGAAGGCTCCATGCTGAGTGGTAACTGTCCTGCCTACACTTTATCCAGCTGTAAATGCCCAACCTTCAGGTAACATTTATAGGAATACACCACAGTCAGTTGATCTGATAATGAAGAAATTTGTCTGTAGTAACATCGTAGGACTGATGTCCTGGCATAAGTTCTGCTCAGCTGATGAAACTATCGTGGGCTGCTGACACCTCTCAGTTAGAATGCCATACACTGCATGATCCCCTCCAGTTCTCTCCTGCCATGGGACTCTCTTGCATTGTGGAGAAAATGTTTTCATCTCATAGACTGTGGTTTTGTTGGCTGTATTATTAGTAACATTTTCTAGTTAAAAAAAATATAAATATAAAACAAGAAGCTTCCGACTCTCCACGTTAAAAACTTTTACTTTTTATTTATAAAAACAGACAGAAGGTAAGCGCTTTCGCGTATGCTACCATACGCTTCATCAGACAATTTAATGTGAAAAATAACTGCAGATTTATAGGGAGGCTCAGCCAATAAACAGTTGTCTTAAATTAATCAATTAACTACTTATGTAATTAAGAAAGCATTTGAGCATTCAGGAATTTAAAGGAAGACTGTTTTTAAAAACTCCTCATTTAAAAATGTATTATAAAACAAACATAGACAAACATAAAGAATAGAACAAACCCTACCATAACACTTCAAGAGCATTCAAAAGTTCATGAAATTACAACTGAACAAATGTTGCCTATTCTAAACACATTATAAAACAATATTACAAAGCAACCAGACGAGTATTTGATGCAATATGTTCTAGCATAAATCATTGGACAACTTATGCAGCATTTTTAGCTCACTTAAAATGTAAAGCTGCTCACATTATTCCTTAATAAAAATTTTTTACTAGTGTATACTAAGGCAATTCCATTCATGAAAATACTTGATGTAAATATATATATGGATAAATAAATAACCGTATATATAAATAGATATGCAAATATATATGTATGTAAAAATATGAATAAGTATGAATAAATAAATATGTATAAATAAGTATATAAATATAAATATATAAATATATAAATATAGTCATATAAAAATGTAAATGTAAATTATAACTCGCTGTTTCTAAAATATATTATATATTTGTAATTGTATAGTGAAATAAAGAATTAAAAATTTTTTATAAAATTATGTCAAAGAAACCACCTCTAACTTGCTTAAAATAATCAGTGCATAATATAAACTTTTTAGATAAAAAATGAAAATTAGATAGATTAATGAAATAGAATAAATAAAATAAATAAATTAATTTATCTATAAGATAAAGTAAGAGAAGCAAAACTCTATGAATTCTCAGGCTGTATGAATAAATAATATATCAGAATCATAATATGGTGTAACTTGAAAGCAATTGTATACAATTTGAAACTTAAAGACAAATAAATAGGCACAATAATGAATGTATAAAGAAAAAATATAAATAAATAAATAAATACGCACTAAACCAATAAATAAATGTCACAGATACAGCTGGAGATGGTAATTATTCTACACTATATAATGTCATCTTCGGTTATTAAGAAATGACCTGATGGTAATATAATTGTTCAAACCTGGGGGGCAGTGACCTCTAAGTTTAAGTATCCATTTTAGTTCATTTAGCTCGATCTGATTTATATAGTCACCACCTCTATCTGTGGCCTCTACAACTTGCAGCACCCTGAATACAAAGGAATGCGATGGATTAGAAATCACATGCTTGGCCAAAGCATTTAAATCATTTTTCTTTTTTATATCATATTGATGGTTATAGATTCTATTCTTAAGCTTCCTTTTGGTAAGGCCTATATAGAATACATTACAGTATTCACATGTAGCTAAATAAATTAGTCCAGAGGTGTTGCAAGTGGCTCTAAATCTGGGTATAAACGTAAAGTCAAGTTCTGGATGCACAAATTCTTGACTTTTAGTTATAAACTTGCAGTAATTGCAGTTATGACATGGATAGGTTCCAAGAGAATCATTAGTGTCTAACATATTGTGTGATAATTTTGGCTTCCTGTCACATAGTAAGGATTTAAAATTTTTATTACTCCTATAAACTATATGAGGAGAATTACCTATTATTTTCTTAGTAGGTTCATCCAACATTAAGACCCTCCAATTATTGACTAATATTTTCTTAATATTCATGAAGTCATTAGTGTATGTCGTAATGAAAGAAACTCTATCAGTATGATTATAATTATAAACAGTATTCGTGAAATTAACTGCCTGGCGATTAATTCTAGAATCATGTGAAGTCAGAGATTCTAAGGGCAGAACATTGTTTCTGACTTCCATTACTAGGTCATGGTTATAACCTCTTTCTAGGAACATATTCACCATTTTGTCAGCTTCTCTATTTAAATCATCCTTGTCAGTACATATTTTACTTAGTCTAACAAATTGACTTTTCAAAATACCTTTAAAGGTATGACGAGGATGCATACTGTCGTATTTCAAAATGGTGTTCCTCCAACATTTTTTCTTAAACAGTGTGGATACTAATCTCCCTCTTCTAATATTTATGCTGACATCTAAAAAATTAACTGATGAGTAAGAAGTTTCAGCTGAAAATCTGAAAAAAGTAGTGGTGGTTTCTAAGTAAGTTTTAAAATCATAAAATTCCTTGACCGAGCCATCCCAAACAATTAAAATATCATCAACAAAACGCTTATATAGCAGAACTTTGTGAAATGAAGAGTGTGTGAAGACATTATGCAGCTCCCAATGGTGTACAACTAGATTTGCATATGTGTTCGCACAGGGGGTCCCCATGGCCACGCCACAAGACTGGAGGTAAAGCTTACCCCCAAATGCAAACACATTGTTGCTTAACACCATGTCTAATAGTTGACACACCAAAATGGCAGTGTTCCCTTTCAAATCTTGACTATGTTGTAATAAATCACGAATGGCTTCAATCCCAACATCATTAGGGATTGAAGTAAATAAACTCTGCACATCCATTGTGATTAAAAGATGTTTATCCTGCCTAAACTCAAATTCCAAAGACTGTAAATATTTTATAAGCTGGTAAGTATCTTTAAGAATCGTGGGGATGGCTTCTACTAAGGGTCTTAACGTTTTCTCTAAGAAGATGGATACGTTTTCAGTGACCCATTTAGCACCAGACACTATCGGCCTCATTGGTGGTGGTAAGGTCTCCTTGTGCATTTTTGGTAGTCCTTTAATTATAGGTACTACCGGGTGCTCAATAGAAAAAAAGTCATATAAAGTATTCGATATCTGGGTACACATTAACATGTCATACATATCATCTTTAACAGTTTTAATAATAGAGTTAAACTTAGTTTGATCAATTAAAAGATATGTATTGTCAGCTTCCAACATATTACTCATTAAAACATTGTAATCAATTGTATTAAAAATGGCTAAGCCTCCTCCTTTGTCGACTGGCCTGAAAGTTAATGTATCATCATTACTCAGATTTCGTAGCGAATTCATGTTATTGCTTGACATATTAAAAAACGCACATTTCCTTGTACCATTATAAAAATAACTATAAAAGTCTGTTTCGCATAGTTTAACAAAAGAATCTACATGAGCTGGCATAGCTGGTATAAAAGAACTTTTCTTCCTATATGTGGGAGTACTAGCGACATTTTGCGTAGCAGTGTTCATGTCTTTATTAAAAAACAGTTTCAGGCTGACTGCACGTGCAAAGAAGCGCAAATCAATTAATATATCAGATAATATACTTCCTCGTGAAGGGACAAAAGAAAGACCATTGTTAAGCAGTTCAATGTCACTATCATTCAAAGAATAGTCCGATAAGTTAAAGTAGAGCGTGCTTACTGCCTTTGCCTTCTTGGTTGGTAGGCATTCGTCTCTCCGGATAGCTTTCTTTTCCTGCTCTCCCAGCTGTTTCTTCTTCCTTTTGCAAATGTTGGTTTCCTTATGGGCAGGGGTAAAAAAGGAGTATTATCGTCATTACGCCTTTTACTGATAGCTCCCGTGGAATTTCTTGAAACTTTGGCTGCATTATTAGCTTCTTGATTCGGGAGTGGTGTCGAAGCAAGAGAGGCACTGGTAACTGAAGCAAATGTCTCAGGCGGTGTAGTGAAGGAGTCGTGTGACGTATCAGTGACAGCGCCAGGCTCAGCTGTTATTAAACCAATGGCAACAGGTGCTGTGAGTGTGCGATCCAAAGGCGCTGAGTTCGAAACAGTGTTCTCCCCTGAAAACTGATTGTCAAACCTCCTCGGCCAAACAAACACATTGCCAGTGGAGAAATCCTTAAAGTCACGTTGGAGCTTCCTTGATTTAATTTGTTGGAGCTTCATGGCATATGTGTTTACCTGACTATACATATTGTCGAGTTTCCGTGTACAAAAAGAATTGCAGAAATTTTTTCTTAGGTCTGTATTAAAATCATTGACCTTAGAAATTAGTTCAGCTTCAAGCGGCTCGAAATAGTCAATAAGAAGTTGCATGTGTTTGTGGCTAGCTTCAATATTAATATCTTGCCATTTTTTCAAAAGCAACGGATGCGTATCACCATACGTTGGCATAACCAGTATACGCATCCCTCTTGGAATTAATTTGTAATGAAGACATGCCTCTAAATGCTTACGCTGCCATATCATTCTTTGCAGTTTATACAAATCATTTTCTAGTATTTTCATACTGGAATTGAAAAGTTCTATATTAGGAATATCATTATCTGTTGTACTCGGGACAGGTACATTCAGATCCAGAGCCAATAAAGGGTTCGACTTACAAGAAGTTATAGCTGTCCATTGTTGCTCATTAGTCAATCGCCTCGGTTCCGGATTGTAATCCAACTCAAGTTCCATGTTTGCCATAAACGTGTGCAGTAGAGGTCCGAAAACAGCAAACGGATAAAAAACAGGAACGGATCTCTAGCTGCCAAGGAGTCAGTAGTTAAAATCCAAGGATAAAACAAGAAGCTTCCGACTCTCCACGTTAAAAACTTTTACTTTTTATTTATAAAAACAGACAGAAGGTAAGCGCTTTCGCGTATGCTACCATACGCTTCATCAGACAATTTAATGTGAAAAATAACTGCAGATTTATAGGGAGGCTCAGCCAATAAACAGTTGTCTTAAATTAATCAATTAACTACTTATGTAATTAAGAAAGCATAAGCAACCTAGGAACCTAGGAATCCACCTATGAGACCTATTGTTGCTGGAGGCGGGTGGGTTACTGAACCCTTATCATTGTATGTAGAGAAATTTCTACGACCAGTTATTAGTTTAAATCCAACTGTGTTGAAGGATTCTAAGCAGTTTTTGTTAGACCTATATGAATGTGTTAGTGGTTTAGATGACATCAAAGACTTGGCATTTGTTACGCTTGACGTTAAGTCATTGTTTACAATGATACCCAATGAGCTGGGGATACACTGTGTGCAGAAATACTTAGTTACCCATAGTGGGTATTCACCTAAGCAAATTGATTTGATCTGTTTCTTTTTAGAGACAGTCCTGAATAACAACGTGTTTATCTTTGGTGAAGATATGTTTTTGCAACAACATGGCGTAGCTATGGGCACTTCATGTGCCAATAGCTACGCCAATATGTTTCTTGCCCAGTGGGAATCTGAGTTTCTGTTTCCACTAACAGCTTTTGTTGATCACGCTGCTTTTTATCGACGCTTTGTAGATGATTTATTTTTGCTGTATGGGGACATCTGAACAGTTTGATAGGTTCTTTGGGATTGTGAACAATTTGACTGTTTGTCTAAAGTTCACCTATAGTCTGTCTTATGAAAGGATTAGTTACCTGGATGTCATTGTTGAGAAGTTGGATGATCACCTGATTAATACAGGGATCCATCGGAAGACATGCCATAGGAATGCGTCCCTGTTCAGGTCTAGTATGCATCCAGGTTACATTTTTAAGAATCTCATCAGGGGACAGGGTATGAGAGCATCGAGATTAAATCCCTCATTAGTAGGATTTCAGAAGGAAATGACCAGCCTGGAGAAGAAGTTTCTGGATAGGGGCTATACCAGGGATGAGCTGAGTAGACAGTGGTCTGACCTTCTTGATTTAAGGTCCACTAGGGCATGTCCTTATTTTGGTTTGCCTCCAGAATTGAATAATTTCTCCCCATCTACTAGTGGCAATAAGACTAAGATTCCACTTTTTTATACTAATGATTACAGAAGAGTCACTGATTTGTTCCATCACCATTGGTCCATTCTTTTAGTGGACGATGACATTAGCAATATTGTGGGTAGTTTTCCCACTTTTAGGTATAGAAGTCATATGAACCTGAAGAGGTTACTATGTTCTGGGACACACAATAATGTTGATAGGTTTCACCGTGGTTCCACGGTAGCGTGTGACTCGTGTAATTTTTGTGGTTATATTGAGTCATCTGGTGTTTTTCATCACTCTGATCTTGGTAGGGATTTTTGTTTCAGAGGGGTTAACAATTGTATGACCCCACATGTGGTTTACCTGGCTCAGTGTGTGGCATGCAGTGCATTTTATGTTGGGAAAACCAACAGACCCCTGCATGATAGAATGAGGGAACATCTCTATCACATTAGGAAGGGGTCCCCACATAATGCACTTGCCAAGCATGCCACTGAGTTTGGGTGCACTCATACGTTTAAATTTCAGGTGATTGAAACTGTTACACCTAGCATCAGAGAAGGGGATATTATTGCTTATACTGAGTATAAGGAAACAAGGTGGATTGTTCTTTTAAGAGCAGATCGAGGCAGTGGCCTTAATGAAAGGGCTTCCATTAAGCCAGTTTTGAAGAAAATAAGACTTCGTAAATGAAGTCTTTGATGGTTTTTATTTTTAGTTTTTTCTGTTGAGTTTATAGTTTGTGAATGTTTTTTGGTTTAAAGTGATTTTTAGAATGTAGATTGTATGGATGTATTGTGTAACATCCTTATTTTTAACTTTGTTCTTTATTACTCTGTATCTCTTTACTGTGACTTTAAGCGTTGATTATTTAATTATTTTATTTAATTGATTTATTAGATGAGATGGTTTTGTATAAAAGATAGGTTAGGTCTACTGTTTGTAAAGGTCTGATGAAGCTCCAATGTGAAAGCGCTTACCTGTTTTTGTGCTGGAATAAATAGTGGATTTTTATTTCTTTGACTGGCTGAGTGTTTGTCCTCATCGAGTTGCAGCTGTGTTTTACCTCTGATGGTGTATATATTTTTTCTTTTTAAAGTATGATTAAAGCTCATGAAATTAGTATTGTTTCAGTCTTTGATGTCAGCCAGACATGCGCACTCTCAATGGGTTGAGTAATGACTACTCCTGCAATTCATGCGGAGCTGCATGTATTGGTAACATATCTAAATATGATTGTAGATTATTTTTTTATACGACCAGTTGCTCCTACTACTATTGGAACTGTCTGGGTATCTTTCTTCCACATAGTTCTTGCTTCTACCTGCAAATCCTAATATTTTATGACTTTTGTGTCTCTCTGTGTGCAAAACACTGTATCACTGGGTGTAGCAATTTCAATGATCAGTGCTACTTTTGTCATCTTTTCATGGACCACTATATCTGGTTTTCTTGTATCTGTCGTTTGAACTGTTGGTAATAAGTGATCTCATGTGATATAGACTTCATAATTTTCTGTGATGCTTTGTGGCTGATGTTTCCAGTGTTTTTCAGCTACTTCAGTGTTATAATATTTGCACAATCCCTAGTGCAACAGTCTTGCCACATTATTATGCCTTTTAGTATACAGTCCCTCTGCCATTAGTATGTTGCAACCAGCAACGAGGTATGCAACTGTTTCCATTTCTGTTTTCCAAACCCTACATTTGTCTGTTTCTCCCACATGTTAAATATACTTTGTAAACCAATGTGTACGTACCCACTATCTTGAGCCGCCAGTATTAACCTTTCATCTTTTGGTTTAAATTCTCCTTTCCTTAACCATTGCTGCATTCAATCCTGATCAACATGGGGTTTTTCCAGGAGTTTCCTATACTTGCAGCTATATTTATGCATTTTCCACATTTCCTGCCTTCTTATCTTATCCTTCACCTTATATTTTTTCTTTTGTTTTTTTGGCACATTCAGTTGCTGCCTGATTTTTATCTACTTCTGGTTTGATTTCCCGTCTCGCTTGATGCCAATATGCTTCTGCTAGATTAAGCAAGGAAGTCATCTTAGATTTTTTTCTCCTCATGTTTCAAAACTGTCACTACATTTGGGTCTTGAGAGGTCAGCAGATATGTGTGCAGTCCCATGATTGCAGATCTATACATGTAATCAATTTCAAGGAGGCCCATACCTCCTTTGGTATAGGGAATATATAATCTTGGTGTGCACTGATTTTTATAAGTAATTTGATGAGCATGAAGCATCCTCCTTGTTTTCCTGTCTAATCTGTCCAACACCTTTTGGGGCCAGTCAGTCAGTCATTCCAAAACTATAAGTTAGGACAGGAAGAGCAAATTGGTTTATAGCTTGAATTTTGTTCCTAGATGTTAACACTATTTTCAGGATTAATTTAAGTCTTCTAAAGTATTCCTTACTAAGTTTAATTTGCATTTGTTCATGTTTTGTTGTTGATCCTTCATCAATTCCTAAATATTTATACACACCCTTTTGCTCTAGTTATTTTATATCACATTCTTGTCCCAAACTGATGTTTTCTTGGTGCTGCACCTTTCCTGCTTTAAAGTTTGCTTTTGCAAATTTATCAAGGCCAATTGATATTCTTATACCATCTGAAAAAGTTTTGACTACTTGCAGCTGCAATTCATGCGGAGTTACATGTATTGGTAACATATCTAAATATGATTGTAGATTATTTTTTTATACGACCAGTTGCTCCTACTACTATTGGAACTGTCTGGGTATCTTTCTTCCACATAGTTCTCGCTTCTACCTGCAAATCCTAATATTTTATGACTTTTGTGTCTCTCTGTGTGCAAAACACTGTATCACTGGGTGTAGCAATTTCAATGATCAGTGCTACTTTTGTCATCTTTTCATGGACCACTATATCTGGTTTTCTTGTATCTGTCGTTTGAACTGTTGGTAATAAGTGATCTCATGTGATATAGACTTCATAATTTTCTGTGATGCTTTGTGGCTGATGTTTCCAGTGTTTTTCAGCTACTTCAATGTTATAATATTTGCACAATCCCCAGTGCAACAGTCTTGCCACATTATTATGCCTTTTAGTATACAGTCCCTCTGCCATTAGTATGTCGCAACCAGCAACGAGGTATGCAACTGTTTCCATTTCTGTTTTGCAAACCCTACATTTGTCTGTTTCTCCCACATGTTAAATGGACTTTGTAAACCAATGTGTACGTACCCACTATCTTGAGCCGCCAGTATTAACCTTTCATCTTTTGGTTTAAATTCTCCTTTCCTTAACCATTGCTGCATTCGATCCTGATCAACATGGGTTTTTTTTCAGGAGTTTCCTATACTTCCAGCTATATTTATACATTTTCCACATTTCCTGCCTTCTTATCTTATCCTTCACCTTATATTTTTTCTTTTGTTTTTTTGGCACATTCAGTTGCTGCCTGATTTTTATCTACTTCTGGTTTGATTTCCCTTCCCGCTTGATGCCAATATGCTTCTGCTAGACTAAGCAAGGAAGTCATCTTAGATTTTTTCTCCTCATGTTTCAAAACTGTCACTACATTTGGGTCTTGAGAGGTCAGCAGATATGTGTGCAGTCCCATGATTGCAGATCTATACATGTAATCAGTTTCAAGGAGGCCCATACCTCCTTTGGTATATGGAATATATAATCTTGGTGTGCACTGATTTTTATAAATAATTTGATGAGCATGAAGCATCCTCCTTGTTTTCCTGTCTAATCTGTCCAACACCTTTTGGGGCCAGTCAGTCAGTCATTCCAAAACTATAAGTTAGGACAGGAAGAGCAAATTGGTTTATAGCTTGAATTTTGTTCCTAGATGTCAACACTATTTTCAGGATTAATTTAAGTCTTCTAAAGTATTCCTTACTAAGTTTAATTTGCATTTGTTCATGTTTTGTTGTTGATCCTTCATCAATTCCTAAATATTTATACACACCCTTTTGCTCGAGTTCTTTTATATCACATTCTTGTCCCAAACTGATGTTTTCTTGGTGCTGCACCTTTCCTGCTTTAAAGTTTGCTTTTGCAAATTTATCAAGGTCAGATGATATTCTTATACCATCTGAAAAAGTTTTGACTACTTGCAGCTGTGCTTTCAATTCCTCATCTGATGAGCTGTACAGTTTTAAATCACCGACACAGAGAAGATGAGAAGTCTTTACAGTGTGTTGCTTAAATTGTAGCCATGACCTAATCTGTTAAGTAGACAGTTTAATGGGTTAAGGGCGAGTCAAAATAGCAGTGGTGACAGGGAGTCACCCTGGAATTACCCCCCTTTGAATTTTTATCCATGGAATATTAATTTGTCCTTTATCATGGCTTAATTGCAAAGTGGTCTGCAACTGTTTCATGGTCACTGTAATGTAATCAATCAGTGTAGGATGCATCTTATACATTTTAAGCACTCTTTTTATCCATGAATGTGGAATACTGTCAGATGCTTTTTTTGTAGTCTATCCATGCCATACTTAAATTCTTCCCCTTTTTACAGTTCACCATTATGACTTTATTTAGCAACAAATGATCCTTTGTTCCATATAACTTTATTTTGTTACCCTTTTGCTCTATTGCCATAATTGATTTTTATTCTAAATGACTGTAAACTGTCGGCATCAACTCCAGTATATAGTTTATATGTCTTTGAAAGGCAAGTTATTGGCCTATAATTTTTACGGTAACTTGCAGGTTCACTCTTAAGTAAGAGCATTGTTTTTCCTGTTATTAGATAGATTGGTGTCTGTTTGCAGTGCTCATATAAATAGTTCTTACTCATGGCTAAATCTTCGTGCAAAGATGTTAATACCTTTAACCAGACGGTAGGTGCTGCATCTGAGCATGGGGTTTTCCAATAAGAGGCTTTTCTTAACTCTGTTTCAATCTGACTGGTTGTTTCTTCATCCCATTTCATGTCCTGTACCTTTGAACTTCTTATAATTTCTTTTATTTCTTGTATTCGTTTAGCATCTTTATGTTCTACAGCATCTTCATAAAGACTTCTCCAAAATTTATCTATTTCTTTTTTTGGGGGGGGGTCTTTCAATTCCTTTTACCTTGTTTCCCAATTCTCTATAGAACTTTTTTGGGTCATCAATAAATTGCTTATCTTGTACTTTTCCTATATATTTGTTAAAGATCTGAGGAAGTGATTTTTAAAATGAAAATGTATGGTGGAGTGTTAATGTGCTGTGTTTCTGTGGAATAAAGTGAACTGAAGTGTGCTGAGCCGTCCGTGGTTTTTTTCACAATTTTCTAAGCTTGCCCTGCTCAGGGCTTTATTGTTTTGCCTGAAAAGCTGCTTCATTTTGTGGATAACTTCTACTTTACTAATCTTCTTCTCTACATTGCCTCTTTGTGATATTTTTGTTAATGTAACATTTTCCATAACTGGATGTCTTTGCCTGTATTTCTCTTCAAATATCTTTGGGGCTGCCTTTTTATATTGAATAATTTGGCTTTCAACTTTGTATAAATATTGCACCATAATCAAATCTCTCTCTTTCTTTTCCATGTTCATATTTCTTTTTTTTATACTTTTCAAAAATCTCTAGGTTCTGTTGTTTATATTTTTGCACTTCCTCAGATGCTTCTTTTTCCAAACAAATTAAAGTTTATTGGTCTATTTAATGTTTTCCACAAATCTGTTGTATTAATGAACACAAATTTTTATTTGAGGCTTCTCACAGTTTTTCTTGTGGAAGTATTTTCTCAATCTTTTTGTACATCTTGTGTCTGGAAATTATGGGGTTTTTGTATAATAGTACCAGTACATAATTTCTTTCTTATCCTCAATAGTCCACTCTATCGTCTTTATGGCTCTTCTTTGGCCTATCAGTTTTTGTGATTTTTGTGGACTGCTACTTCCTTCTACAACTGCTGGGGCCATCCTCCCCGTGGGCCTGGCCCCATTGTAGGAATGTTTCTGTATTTTGAGGATTCTACACTGTCATTTTTTTTCAGTCCCGGCACCAGTGCGCCTACCAGGATTGGGCACTTTTTTATCCTGGGTCTTGGTACACCCAGCTATCTTTTTTTGAAATTTTGACCTACTTCTGTCCAAGGAAGTGATTTTAATAAAACTGAGGAAATGCTCTTCATATTTGTAAGTGATGCATGTTCACCATTTTATGGATGGGTAGTTGAAATCACTGGGAACACTTGATTTGGTTATTGACACTAATATTTCTAGAAAGTTAAGGTTGTTGTCATGTTGAATTTGCCATGAGATAATGAAGTTAACAGATGAATACAGATACATTTTCACAATCTCCAAAAGAGCTGAGTGAATGCTAAGTGTTGAACCGTGAAAAAAAAACAGTGTGTGCCACAACACTGGAACTAAGTTTCTGCAATTACTCAAATGTATATTTTTTCAAGGGTCGGGAAAACCTCATGGTTGGGCATTTTTCTTATTTAGACTCCTGGCATTGTGCAGTTCAGGTTTATGCAGGTCTAATTTTAACTTATGAAGTTGGAAAGTCTGGAAGATTAATTATGAGTAAAAAGGCACTATAGGGGTTGAAAATGTCTTATCTAATATATGGAAGCCCCGTGGGGGAGGTGTAGGCCATCCCTGGTCAAACAAGCATGATTGTTGACAATCTCCTCAAACGCTGACGCATTGTATCTCCCTGGAGTGACACCAGTTACAGAGCCAATTGTTGAATCCATTTACTTTTGGTTTGTATTGTGGCATCATGTGTGGTGATGGCAAGATGCTGTTCAAAACCACTTTCCTTTCAGACTCCGTCATAGAGAAGTTAATGTCTGTCATCATCATCTAAAGGGCCAAGCGATGTCATGATGAAAGGCAGCTGAGCATTGTTCATTTCATGCTTAGCCTGGTAAGTGGAATACCTTTGTTTGACTATGATTACGAAGTTATCACGAGTCTTAGCTTGCCCTGATGGGCTTAGGGGCTTAGTCTTGCAGCCATGGGGATCCTTGTCTGGGAAAGAAGTAGGAGCTGTAGGTGCATGTTTAGTTTGCTTTAAATTAGTGGATTTAGATGTGGTGAGTGTTGTGTGAACACATGTCTGGGGTCTGGGTCTGCTGTTGCACTCCCAGAGAGGCATAGCAAGGCATTTATTTAGAACCTCTTCTTATGTGGTCTCATGTTAGTGCTGGATAGCAGTGGGTTGAATGTATGCTATTCACTGACAACAGTGGTTGAGAGGCTGGCCTCCAATTCAAACAAATATTTATACCTCTTACAAGTGGATTCTGTGTTTGGTAGCTTTAAGTGGTTATTAATGCACATAAGAATGTAACTATGTGGCTTCAAGGTGTCAATGGATAGGGGTAGGGGCAGATTTTAGATCTGAGATGTGAAGTCATACCTCGGGTGGAAGTTATACTCAAAAAAAAGCATTATGATCATGTATGATACAGGATTTCCTATGGGGTAGGGGATACTAAGTGAATAGCTTGTGGAAAGGATATAAGCTTGTGGAAAGGATATGGACAGAAACAAAGTATAAGCTCACGCCTGCTGTACAGTGGAGTACCAATTAATAGGCAGCACAATACAAAGTATTGACAGCAGGATATGAAGAACAATGTATTACAATGCAAGAATAATACGCAATACAGTGTAATATAGCAATGTACTGTGCAGCAGTAATACAGGTAATATGCAGCATAATGCAGTGTAACAAAGCCATATAATAACCTGTGTGTGACTGTAAAATATACCAGATCATTGCAACAAGCAGATTATATGAATTATACATAACAAAAAGCAGTCAAACACTGATGCAACACATTTACTAGAAAGTCACAATGGTCAAGTTTGGGTGCCACAACAAGCAGACACAAGTGCCACAGTATAACTTGGTGTAGTATAGCACAGCAAATCAGCACACAGTGTATTAGATCATCACAAGAGGTAGACTTGAGGGCCACAGTTAAGGCAGACATAACAGGTAAGTGCAGCATAATTCAGTATTTTAATACTGACAGTCTAGCTGATTGATCATGCACTCTACAGCTGTTGTGCTTCCAAAGAACAGTACTGCGCACAGAGTACAGATGTGTTCACAGCAAAAGGCAGCACTGAGCACGCACTGAGCACTCTCTACAGCTGATGTATACAACAGTGGGCACCAAAGAGTAATGCAGTACAATACAGCATGCTATACATAGGCTTGCACAGCTCTGTATAAGTAATTTAACATTGTTCACGTTGTTAAAATTAATGGAGAAGTTAATTTGCTAAAGTCATATTGGATATATAAGCAAGTGTAATAAATAATGATCCAATGGTTAGGAAAAAAAAACAGTAGTGAAGTTAGATTACAAGCATGGAAAAGTGAAGAAAAGAATATTCCTTGAAATAGGAGTCACAGAATGTTTGATCGCTTGGATTGGATGAGGGTTAAATGTGGAAGGTGGCTACATAGTAGGGTTGATCACATCAGGCAGCTCAGCAAAAATAAGCCTTAAGTTAACCAGTGCAGCAGAATTGAAAACACTTAAGAAGAGGCACACAATGTAGTCTCAGGCCTGGCCATACCCATATCAGGTCTCCAAGGTGAACAGCTTCTGCCATGTTCGAACAATGTAGGTAAGGGATGTCAGCAAGCCAGGTCTGTAACTTCAGGATAAGGATTGGCTCTAAGGGGTGGATTGGTTAGGCTCAGGTGTGAAGCATGGCTGGGCATGCATCGCAGCTGGATGAGGTGTTGCCCTCTCACCACACCCCCCTCCCGGGGGGGGGGGTAGTGGCAGCGACTCTGGATGTGTACTAGGCCCTTCCTGTGGATCACCCGGATGTGGTGGGCACCAGTCTTGACTGGTATCCTGCATCGTCCAGCAGCTAGCAGCTGACTTAGAACTGGTACGGGCTTTGAGAATCTGACTGTTTAATTAAAACAAAGCATTGCAAAGGCCCGAGATGGGTGTTGATGCAATGTGATTGGTGTTGATGCAATGTGATTTCTGCCTAGTGCTCTGAATGTCAAAGTGAAGAAATTCAATGAAGTACAGGTAAATGGCAGGAGTAACTATGAATCACTTAAGGTAGCCAAATGCCTCGTCATCTAATTAGCGACATGCATGAATGTATGATTGAGATTCCCACTGCTCCTACCTACTGTCTAGTGAAACCACTGCCAAGGGAACAGGCTTGGCAGAATCAGTGGGGAAAGAAGACCCGGGTTGAGTTTGAATCTAGTCTGGCACTAAATGCCTAGAATAGTGGTCTTGGTATGGATCACTGCTACAGTCAGTGCAAGTAACTCAGCTGTAGGCCAAGTTCTGATGTTCAGCCTGACTTTCAGAGCTGATCACCTTTCACCCATTGCCAGGCTCACATCATCTTATCTTGGATGTTTTCACATACCTCGGGTGCAGGTGAGATCCACCTGCACCATCTTCAGTTCATTATGTCGTATATGTAAGTTTGTTGGTCCAGGCATATGATCAAAGGGCAGATAAGTAACCCATTAGGGATCCTTTCTTCTAATCTTGTCTATAGTTTACATTGTACTTTATTAAAACTTTACTTGGTTTTTGGATGTCAGCGTAATGAATGCCAAGCATGCCTATGTACGGTATGTGTGATCCCAAAGATTAATATATGTGCTTGCAGACTTTTTAAGATGTGTGTTTATTGCCTTTGTCTCAAACATAATGTTAGCAAATGTCAAATTTGCCAGGAATTTAGGCTTAAGACTCAACAGAAAGGCATGAGGTTGTTCAGGCTTATTTAAGCAAGAACCTGGCAGCCATCTTGGGCAGACCCACCATGTCTGCAGAGTATCAGCAAGCTGGTGGTATGGATTCCCCCCTTAGACAAGAAATGGCAGAAAAGTGAGGCCCAAAGAAGATCATTCATCTGTGGATGTCAGCACTATAGAGGCACTTTTGTAGTCCCAGGCCCTGATGTCTACAGTGTCTGAGGCCTCTCTGGTAATGCTACTTTGGAAGCCACCATACTGCAGACAGTGGATGCCAAATAGATGTTGTTTCCTGAATTACATTATTAAGCAAAGGGAGGGTAGTGGCCCGTAATTATAATTGAGGAGGGCACACCCACATCTGCATGAAGTCAGAACACAGAGAGATCCCCACCTCAATTTCAGAAGTTGCCAGTTGCATCTGTTTTCCTAAGACCAAGATTGGCAGAAGTCCAAGCCTCTTCCAAATCTAAGCTCTTACTTTATGACAGATCATGAGTCCCTACCCATACCATGCCTCTACCTCAGAACTGGTATAAACTAGCAAAGGCTTCTTTCACTTTTGTAACAAAGCCTGCAGGCTGAATCTTGCCAATCTTGTGTGTCACAAATAAACCTGCTGACTGCACCAGCAAAAGAGAAAAATTATTCTTTCCTGTGAGAACCCCTGACTTTTCTATTTCTGAGGAGGAGGTTGTGTTGATTGTGAACTATAAATCCCTGGTGTCCTCACTCTTGTCCTATGAGACAAGAGAGCAAAGACATCCTGGCTTCTGACTGAACCCCAGAAGATCTGTCATTTGGGGATACCCTCTAACTTATGAGGGGAATCTTGCCAATCTTATGAGCCCTCAGCCTCTCAGAAAAGGGTTATGAGACTTCTGGAAACTCCTAAACAAGTAACTATCCCTCCAGTACAGGAAGCCCTTCTTGGTTGTCTTTGATTTGCCTTTTGGGAGCGAAATTCACAGACCCTCCCACCCTAAAGAGGCCTGAGCAGTTTTACCAGGTACAAGACCCTCACAGGTTCCTCTGCAAGAACCCTGTTGCTGACAGACATTCTACCTTCCAACCTAACTTCTGGAGCTTTTAACACCCGCAGAGTGAAGCTAGTTTGCTCCTTGTGCTGTGGATGTCAGTTTGAATGGTTGACCAATCAAAGTTATTTTTGGTTCTCTGCCATAAGAAACCATCAATTGTCAGTCTTTTGGTTCATTTCATATGACTTCTAGAGAGTGAGACGTACCCAGTTTGGAAATCTTTTGTGTTTGCTTTGGACTCTTTCCAGTTTTGCTTTATATTTGTTGCACAGTATTTGCAATTTGATCCAAGTTTCTTGGAGAATTATTTCAGACCCATGACATTTACTGAGGAGATCACCAATAAATGTGACAGCAGAGGACCAATTGCACCTAAAGGTTACCATTTTCAACCTCTTTTTGTCTATTACGCAACCATCAGATTTTCTGTTGTGAGCTCTGCACTTTCTTTAACAAAAAGATTATGCTCTGTCACACCCACAGTCTTTTGACCATCTTAGAATACAAGATGTTTTTCAGGCAAAGAATCATGCAATAGCAGGCTAAGTTCAAAAAAATCCATAAAGAGATACAACAGTATAGGAAAATGGAAAAGCCTACAAAGTTGTTCGTTAAATAATCCACCATGGGTAGGGATCTTGAAATCAAGCACCCTTCCCAATTCAGTAGGGGCCTAGAAGAACTGGTCTTAAAGAGGTGCAGCCATGTCTGTCCCAAGGCTTGCGGTTTCTAGTTACAATTTCCCAACCTGTTGTAGCCACTTCAGAGCAACAATGCAAACAGTGAGATTTCTATTTCCCTACTTAGGCCTCCAAAAGAAGAATTTGTGTGCCTCAGTCACCTGATCTTAATTTAGATCACTGTTGTAATAATCCTTTCTACTGACTTAGCTGCAAGGTGTCTTTGTACATCTGATCCAGCTTCTAGAGCAAAGGATCCTTACCTCCTTTGCATAGCATATGTCCTGCATTTTTTCTATGTGCTTTTATGTCTATGCAAGGGAAATGAAGCTGTGGTAGACAAATTTCCCATAAACACTACCACGGTCTTTGTGTATTCTGCCTAGGTACAAATCCTTTTATTTATTTATATATTTGTTGTTTTTTGTTTAACTGGAAAGCCCGACTGGGTACAAGTCCCATTTTCACTGGAGTCTCTGGGAGAAAAGCTCCACATAAAACACATGTTTACAGTGTTCAACAATAAAAAATAAACATTTTAAGCATTACTTTGCAGGCAGTATTGAGACAAGTAGTGAAGACATTTATCATATACCTTAGGAGGTATATTATCAAAGATATGTTAACATGTAATACCTGGAGATACAAAAGCAATGATAATACACATAGGTTCAGTATGTATATTGGTATTTATGAGGTTGGACATCACAGAAAATAGAGGAGGAAGGGTATAAGCAGAAATAATCGAAAAGCATAAGTAGAAAAACGTTCTGATGGTGGAGAGGTTGAGATCACAGTAGATAGTAAGATGATAAGGTAGGTAAGGAGGAGAAGGTATTGGTGAGGATTATGGGTATAGGATAGGTGGAGGAGCAGTAATGGGGGTGAAAGAGACAGGGTTAAGAAAGGTGAAAGAGTCAGGGTGATAGAGAGAGAATGGCAAAGGAAGAGAAACAAAGAAAGGTAGATTTAGTCAGGATGGGAGCATCAACATAGCCATAAGGAAGTTAGGGGGTGTTTTTAGTTTGTGTTTGAAACATGTAGTAATGTTGTCTTGTTTTAGGGTGGGTGGGATGGAGTTCCAGTCCTTAACAATATAGCTTAATTGAATTCGACTGAATTCTCCAATTATAGGCCGATAGCTATATTCTCTCCACTTGCAAAGATTATGGAAAAAATGTATTCATAGACAACTCATGCACCACCTAATCCAGAATCACCTTATGGCAGACACTCAGCATGGCTTCCGTCCTCATCACAGCACTACTTCAGCCCTCCTAGCCTTTACCAACACCATAAACCATAATTGCAATGATAATTATATATCCTCAGCCCTCTTCTTGGATCTTTCCAAGGCATTCGATATGGTTGATCACCAACTTTTAATCCACACCCTGCAAACATTCTGTCTAGATACTAGAGCCCTTCAGTGGTTTCAATCCTACCTGAATGGTCGACAGCAGGCTGTCCTCTGGCAGAACAAACTCTCTAACCTTCTACCTAACACCCTTGGAGTACCACAAGGCTCTATACTAGGGCCCGTTCTCCATCTTCATTAACGACCTTTATACTGTCATCCCAAAAGTCAGCTGTATCCAATATGCTGATGACTCTACTCTGATTTGCTCAGCCACATCTCCAGTAGAGTTATGGTCAGCTACCCAGACCACCTTTAATATAATAGAAAACTGGCTTTCTGAACGTCGTCTGATCCTAAATCCCCAAAAAACTAAAATGCTGTTATTTTCACCAACACGTAGGTCTACCACTTTCACCTTTACCATAAATTCAAATTATGGCGCAATAATCGCCCCTGACCCCTCTACAAAACTATTACGTGTCATCATAGATAATAATCTAAAATTCGACCTACATGTTAACCAAACTATCAAAACCATCAATAAAAAAGTAGGGCCACTTTACAGAATAAAAGCCTTCCTAACCCCTCCAGCTAAAATTGCCATAGCTCGCTCTCACCTTCTTTCAACCCTTCTGTATGCATCCCCTCTACTCTCAAATTTAAACAAGACTGTCCTTAACAAACTCTCAATTCGCTACAACCACATTGCCAGGTTTGCCACTGGGCTGCCATTTAGGACACATCATTGCATCAAACTAAACCAGCTTGCGTGGCTTGAACTACCCAGCCTAATCCAGTATAACCAACTGATTATGGCCTATAAAATCCTCTATAATCCGGACAATACTCCTGCACTTAAAAATATTATCACCCCCTATAACAATCCTAGACCGCTTCGATCCTCTAACAAACTAGTAATTCAGACTAGCAAAATTAATAACACAGCTGGTGACTCTCTCTTTGCAAACTATGTAAGTAGATCCTGGAACTTTCTTCCAGCTGATATTACCTTACTTTCCACCTTAGGTCAATTTAAAACTAGACTCAAACAACATTTGTCACTTAACTGGCTTATGTCACTGTATCAAGCCTGGCTAACTCTCTCTAGAATGTGTAAAAATCTGTTAACCATTTTACTGTGTAATTTAATTTAATCCTGATTTACGCTCGGGATTAACTCTAACCTGTGGAACTTGTTTAACTTGCTTACTTATGTAATCTCTGTAAATAGTCTGTAATATGTAATGCTGGTATTATTTAATGCTGTATCTGCTTACCCTTGAAGCTTTTTCTCCCCGGGCCTCCGCTGAAGATGGACATGCATCCGGTCGGACTATCCCGATCAACAAATGTAAAATAAAAAAATAAAAAAATTGAGTAAAGTGGGTCGCCTGCACTGTTATGATACTTAGTCTCAGTCATGAGGTATGTGTTCTGTGAGTAGAGATTCCTAGGAGGGAAGTACTGTTTGAGGAAGTTTTGTAGTGATGGGCAGGTTCAGACTTGTGTATTATTTTGTGGGCACTAAACAGTTGGGAGTAGGTAAGGTAATTATATAGTTCAAGTCGGTGTGTGTGTTTCATTGCTAGGCAGTGATGTGAACAGTTTGCTAAGTCAGATGCAAATGTAGCTATTTTATTGTAGCAAACCTCTAGTTTATTTTTTAAAGTGGAGTGAATGTTAGGGTAGGTGCTGCATAGAGAAAAGAAAAGATGTTGCTAAATTCCTACAGTAAACAGTGAGAAAGTGTTTGTTTCTGTACAGGAAGCCCAACCTTTGGTGAGTTTTCTTGATAACTTAAAATACGATCAACACATCATTCAAGCTATCATCAACTGGGACAGCAAGACTCTTTGAGATGGAAACTGCTTCAATTGAGGTATTTGCTGTTGTGATGCTGAAGGATTGTTTCTGTGCTGACAGCAACTTTGGTAAAAACAGCATTAATTCATTTTTTTAGCATTTAAAAGTAGTTGGTAGTAATCTAGCCATATCTCCATTGAGGAAAAGGAGTCCTGGGTCATCTTGCGGAGTAGCGGTAGACCTGCAGCAGATCATATAAGCATGGTATTGTCTCTGTAGTGTAATATGGAGGCTTCTTTGGTAGAGAAAGAGGGAGAGATCTCATTTCTATTTTACAGCCTGGAGTCAGTTTGTAAGATGGCTGTGGAAGTAGCTAAGGGATGAATGTGTGAGAGTCCTAGGGAAAATAGTTCATGGAGCAGACTTTGTTGTGAAATTGTATCAAATGCCTTTGACATTCCTAAGAAGAGGGAGGATTCTAGGTTGCCATTCTTTCTGTTAGAGTTTCTAGGTTCATACTAGGCTAATGGCCACCAGGGTCTTTACAAGCCGAGCAATGTCACAAACAGAACGCAACCCAGTTTTATCCCAGAGCGCCTATATAGTGGGGTATGTTAGTAAAGAAGTAGCTAAGGATTATGTGTGTGTGTGTGTGGGGGGGCATGTTAGTTGGGGATTAATCCACTTACTGTCGACCACTGTCCATCAAAGAAATGGGGGCCAGGCCCGGGCTGAATTTGCAGTTTCGCATCCAGTGAGCAAGGTGTTTTTGAACAAGGTCAGGGGTGAACTCTGCTTCACGTAGATAGTGAGCTTATTCCATAGTGTGAAGATCCTTTGAAATGCATACAAACCCTTCAAGCAGGTTCTGTTTATGTTACAGACAAAATTCAGGTCCTTGGATCTAGTGATGTTCATCGTGTTACCCTGCTGCAGTCATCACACTTGGGTTATCCTGTCGTCAGGTGGTCCCGCAGTCGGCCGGAATTCCAAAGTCTTGGTCCGGCGTCGGTTGCTGTCACTTCTTCCCTGATGTCAGTGCACCAGGTGCCCGAAGCAGAAGCAGTTCGCAAGTGCCGGTCGGCCGACTCCTGAGATTTTCGAATTCGAATTTCAGACCGAAGTCTTCTATAAAGCTAAGTACTCCATTGGGGAAACTTTTCTTGCCTCAGACCGATGACAGAAAAAGTTAACAATTGTATTTCTTTTGGGAAGCAAATACCTCATAAGGATTTTCATTCTTATTGCATACCTTGCCTAGGCCCAGACCACAACGTCACTAGTTGTCGTTTTTTGTGCTAGGTTTAATAAAGTACTATTAAAAGACGCTTTGATTTCGCACGACACTACTTCGGTAGAAAATTTAATTACAGTATGCCGTCGGAGCAACCGACTACCGGCGTGCACAAAAAATGCAAGGATAAGGACAGACAGCCCAGGCCTAAGCCAGATTCTGAGGCCTCGGCTGGTCCGGTCTCCGGTTCTCCGGTCCTCAGTGAGGCTCCAACGCAACCCCTGACTACCGCAGATCTGGAACCTGAGACCGCTTCGGAAATTTTAGCGGAATGTACCAGGCCGACGCAACCATTTTGTTCAGGCCCTACCGACGACATTGCTGATAAAGATGTCGGTGCTGCAGAAACGCCATTGGTTTCTGAAGGCATTTTCAGACCGACGACACTCACCATTAAAACGTATCCTAAGATGAAGACTCCTATTAAATCTAAAAGGACTGCATTTCAGTCCCCTGTTCAAGGCCCAATGCCTAAGAAACAGATGCTCAAAATGGCTGAAGATTTGATCTCTTTAATCAGGGGTTCCCAGCCTCCTCCTAACAAAAGGCCTAGACAAGAGGAAGATTATGCATCCTCTGAACAAGTCTCCATTTCTTCAGCCTCCTCTGAAGACCAAGATTACTCCTTCTCCCCTTATGAAGATTCTGATGCTGAGGATTCCATTCCCTCAGCTTCTCCGCCTGAAGACTACTCCTTTGGGGAAACTTTACACACTATGAGGGAACATTTCCACTGGGAAGGTCAGGACTACTCTGACTCGAAGAAAAGGCTCAGAGAGTTTCTTTTACTCCCCCAGCACAGACCACTTGCCATCCCACCCATGTTATACATTGTGGATGATGTTTACTTAGAATCCAGTTTGAACCCAGACTCTCTACCTCCTGCTCTGGCCAAGCCTGACAGATACTATAGAGTGCCTGATTCCTACAAATTTCTATACAAAAGTCCTGTTGCTGACCCAGAGACAATCTCCCAGGGTCCCAAAGGGGCTAAGGCTTCTATGGCTAAAAATCCTGTACCCTCTGAAAGGGATTCCAGAGTGCTAGACAGGTGGGGGAAAAAGGTTTACACCTCAGCCACTCTAGCTATGAGGGCACTAAATTGCCAATTTCACATGCTTAAGTATCAGCAATTTCTAATCTCTCAGTTAAAGCAAAGAATCACCACTCTCCCTCAACAGTCTGAATTGAAAGAAATGCAGGATCTGTTGCATGCAACTGAACAGGTGGGCAAACACACCTTACAATGTGGGTTTGATTCTCTGGAGGCCTCCTGCAGAGCAGCTGTCACTGGGTCTGTTATCGTAGGCATGCTTGGTTAAAGGAACAAACTCTGCCTGATCATGTTAAAGCAAAGCTTCTAGATGCTCCCTTACAGCAGGATGTTCTTTTTGGAGTTAAAGCAGAAGAAGTCTTAAAGAAAATGGAGGATAAGGCAAAATATATGCAGACAGTCAAAGATTTCCTACAGGTACAGCCCCCTCGCTTCAGCAGAAACTGGCCAACAAAAAATTGGTCCTTTCCAGCTACTGACAGACCACAGAGGGGTAAATACAGATGCCCAAGAGGCAGAGGACAACCACAAGCCCAGTACAAACCTTGCCAATGGGGCACTACAACACAGAAGGGAGGAGAAGACAGGTCCCAATCTACCAGAAGGCAAACTCAATGACTTGCACCTCATCCGGCCAAGCAACTCTCTCTTGGCAGCCCCCTTGGGAGGAAAACTCGCATTTTTTTCAGACAACTGGCACATTGTCACAAAGGACAAATGGGTCCTAAACATAATTTCACGAGGATACAGATTCCATTTTCACACCTTGCCAGTGAAAAGAGGAATGCCAAACCTGCCATAAAATCAATGGGCAGAGGCACAAAAACAAATTACAGCTCTCATGGCCATGAGAGCCATTCAACTGGTACCTACTCAAGAGCAAGGTCAAGGATTTTACTCAAGACTCTTTCCAGTGCCCAGAAAGGACAATGCCTGGAGACCTATTCTGAACCTTTCAATTCTAAGCACATTCTTACAAGTACCCAAATTCAAGATGCTAGCTCTACAGCAGGTTCTTCCCATGTTGGGCAAGGAGGCATGGCTAGTAACGTTGGACCTCAAGGAGGCATACCTGCATGTCCCTATCAGACAAAGTTGCTGAAGATACCTCCGTTTCATTGCAGGTTCAACCCATTACCAATTCTCTGCACTGCCCTTTGGCTTATGTACTGCACCCAAAGTCTTCATAAAATGCCTGGCACCAGTAATTGCATACTGCAGACAAAGAGGAATTCAAATATACCCATACCTGGACGACTGCCTCATCCAAGCAGAAAACAAGGATATTCTCTTACATCATCTGGCTTTTGTAAAACATCTACTAAACTGCCTGGGGTACACAGTAAACGAAAAGAAGTCAAAACTAGTACCCTCACAAAATATGACATTCCTGGGTGCCAGCTTGAACACAACGGCCCAGAAGGCTTATCTGATGCCAGACAAGCAACTACAGCTGACTCAATATTTAAAAACAATGGCAACAAATACCCAATTAACTGCAAGAAAAATTCTGCAGGCTTTGGGCTTCATGGCATCTTGCATACTAATACCATTTGCAAAGCTGAATATGAGGAAATTACAGTGGTACCTAAAAAGCGTATGCTCTCAACACAGCCACAGCTTGGACACAATTATATCTCTCATTCCCTGCCTACAACAGGAGTTTCTATGGTGGTCACAGGCATGTCACCTCAACAAGGGTCAGCCGTTCACCTTGCCCTCAGCCAGGCAAACTATCACAACAGATGCATCAGACTACGCCTGGGGGGCACACATGGAAGGACAGTGCATTCAAGGCATATGGACTGCAGATCAAAGGAATCGGCACATCAATCAAAAAGAAATGCTAGCTGTACAGAAAGCTCTGACAGCCTTCAAGAATCTATTACATCCAAGACAACTTACAATAAGGACGGACAACACCACAGTAATGTGGTACATAAACAAGGGGGTACACACTCCTACCCTCTATGCAGGCAAGCAATGACCTTGTGAAACACAGCTCTGGCTTACCAAGTTCAGTTACAAGCTCAATTCCTGCCAGGACAAAAGAACACATTGGCAGATGACCTCAGCAGAAACATCATGGATCCCCACGAGTGGAAACTCACAAGTATTTACAATGATAACTCAAAAATGGGGCCTTCCAGACATAGACCTGTTTGCCAGTCCTCAAAACTATCAAATAACAACATTTTGTACAAGGACACTTCACCATCAAGCTTGGAAAGTAGACGCACTCTCTTTCAGTTGGAAAAACCTGACAGCATATGCCTTCCCTCCATTGTCTCTCCTTACAAAGGTGCTTCTGAAAGTCAAAAAGGAGAGACCACGACTGATTCTCATAGCCCCAGACTGGCCATGCCAGCACTGGTACCCGCTATTGAGAAATGTGGCCCATAGCCCACCTTGGATTTTACCACAAATTTACCCATTTACTCACACAACAAAACAATCAGATTCTTCACAGCCAACTCAAAACCTTAAATCTGGCTGCATGGAAAATCACCTAAGCATCCAGCCAGCTCCTCTTTCCCAAGCAGTTATGGATGTTATTCTGGAAGCTAGGAGGCCAAGCACCAGGAAGGCTTATTCGGACAAATGGAAAAGGTTTTGTGCCTGTAACCAAGCTAAAGGCCAAGACACATTTCAGCCTCACATGCCTCACATTCTACAGTACTTAACTGACTGGGGCAAGAAAAACTGAAGAAAATGGCGTTGGTTGCAGTATATATATATACCCCTGGCACACTGATGTCAGGGAAGAAGCAACAGCAACCGATGCTGGACCAAGACTTTGGAATTCCGGCTGACTACGGGACCGCCTGACGACAGGATAACCCAAGTGTGATGACTGCAGCAGGGTGTACACTCGAACATCTACATTTATGGAAGGTACAAAACTGTACTTTTCTGGTGTTTATCTTGCGGATGTGCAACAGATCCATCAGAGCTGGATCTGAGGACACCTTATGCTAGGCATAGATTGCCTCTCAGTAACTTGTAGGAGACTGAGTAAAGAGTTAGGACCTTAAGGCAGTCTGTAGGACAGGGTATTCATAACCTGGATTCCCCTGGTGAGAAACCTTTGGGGATATTCCAACTGTTGCAAGTGCTTGACTAGGTACATGCTAAAGGGGGCATTGGGTTCAATGATGGGTCTGATAATGGCCAAATAGAGTGGTACTACTACTTTCTTGTACCTGGACTCTATACCCTTCCTTACGAGTTGGGTGTATAGAATGACTTTCTTACTATCTTGGGTACATGTTGGTTAAATATCAGATTACTGTCTACATATGTTCCCAGATCTCTAACTGTTTGATCAACTCTTAGGGGGTGTTTTATCAATGAAGTAATTAGCTTGGGAGGATGCTTTTCCAAAAGGCACTATAATGAATTTCTTTGCATTAAGTTTTAATCAGTGGTTTTCGCATGAGTCACTTGCTTGTGTTAGACCTTCTTGTAGGATGTTGGTGTCATGTGGGAATCTGTGATAGCTCCCAAATTGCAGTCATCTGTGAATTTGGTGAGCCAGAGGACTTTGATATTACCCTTGACTTCCAAGAAGTAGATGCCAAACAGGAGCGGGCCCAACACAGATCCATGGAGTACTTTGCTGGTGACTGGTCTCTTGGTGGTGGTGGTGTCACTAGTCCTGACTTTGTGGGCCTTATCTTTGGTGCCAACTCTCAATCTACTAAGTTATATAGGAATTTATGCCTAGTTCTGAGAGTTTGTCAACAATACATGAGTGGGGTAATATATCAAATGCCTTGGTCAGGTCTTGTACTTCATTCGGATCCTAGTTATCTATTTTAGTGTGGTGGGGTTGTTGTGCTATATTTTGCTATGTCTTCGGATCCGAATGTGGATATACCTCGTGTTTTGAGAGATTAATCTGTTCCTTCATTGGGAGCAGTTGGTGGTTTGGGATCCCTGATGGGGTCCCAAAGAACAATGGAACACTACATTAATTCTCAAGCTGCTATAGGTCCAAATCTGGATAATGGCACTGTGAATAAAAATGTTGGACCTTTGTTTGATGCGTTTGTTAGTGAGAGAGCCAAACGCATTGTAAATCCTTTTATGGCTGTGGGACAGACTTTAACCACCATTCCGGTGGAGAAAAAAAGAGCTATGTGACAAGTTTGAAAATCTTTTAGAGAGACAGACCCATGTACATTACAATATTTTAGGCCTGAAGAGGTATATTGAAATAGACATTACTCCAAGAGGTCTTCGTTTCATTAAAAACCCAAGCACTCCGTTTGATGAGAGCTGCCCTACGGACAAGCAGTTTAAGGGTCACTGGTTGGCAACTTCTCATAAATGTGTAATGGAGTGGTTACAGATCTTATTAGAAAGGGATGAAATGAAACACAAAAAACTTAAACAATAACTGGTAACTTTGTCTAATACGATTACCAATTCCATCGGTGTAGCTAATGTCAACAATTTCTTAAGTAAAATTAATAACAAACTAAGTGCGTTAGAAACTGATTTGGTCAATTAAAAAAAAAAAATTGGTAAGAGACGTCAATGACTATGAGGGGGGACGAGCCTTCGTGGTGTCAACCAATCATCGAAAAGATAAATCCGGACGCAATATGGTGACCAGAAAAAAAATGTTTTCACTTTTGTTTGCTTCTTCAGATGGTACAGGCCTAAGCGACACCCAGGAGAGTACTGATGATGATTATCCACCTTTACCACATCCACAGCAGCGACTTGAGCATCAGAACCATTTTTGGAACTTTGAAGGGCAACAATGACAGGGACAGAAACAGAGTAGGAATAACGTCTACAACACAAATGGCTTCTAGAAGAAGGAGTTTAGAAAAGGACAATTCAATAGTAAGAAATGTAAATACTGAAATATGTGATGTATATAACAGAGATGTTGCTCTAAATGTAGTGAATTTATCTAACTGTGATTTAACACAAGAACAGTTTACAGTTTTAAATTTAGGTTTAAAATTTATTCCAACGGTTATACCACGGATCCATGTTTTTAAGGAGGAAGTTTTTAAGTTTGTTCGTAAATTACATTTAAGATGTTTCTTCTTTAATAAAACAAGTTTAGACAATGGTGAAATGGATTCAACTGAACAATCTTCTGACTAAAGCTTTTTTTCATGCAGTGAAGATAGTGAGCAGTTGTGTGATGATGAAACATTGAATTTAAATGCGTATTGTTTACTTAATACCTTCAGTATCCCTATTGCTAGCAAATTTATGCCTCCCTTTCAAAATCGGAACATCTCCCACTGCAATTCAATAGTTAATTTTGAGGGAAGTAATATGTGTGAGGAGGTGTTAGAAAATAAAAAATCCAATAATTATAATTTAACTTATACGGAATGGAAATCATTAGTAGAGCTTCAAAATAGGAAGGAGCTTGTAATTAAGCCAGCAGACAAAGTCAATCAAATTGTTGTAATGAATGTTATACAGTACCACAGAATGTGTATGGAACATTTAAGCAATCAAGAAGTTTATGAAAACAGTGAAAAGATGCATCTGACTAGAGCAATGGGAAAATATGACAAGTTTGCTACAGAAAGGTTTACGTTTGGGCTGTTTCTCTAAGAAGGATGTGGAAACTAAACTGGCAGCTAATAATAAGGAATTAGCTGTATTTTTTTGTTTGCCCAAAATCCACAAAAATTTAAGGGAGGCCCCGGGAAGACCGATAGTGTCGGCTTGCAATTATTTTCTACATAATATGGGTGTGCTGTTACATGAAGTATTACTTTCTTATGTAAAAAAACATTTTCCTATATACAGGACAGTTTTGATTTTTTAACAAAAATTGCTAGCATTAAGTGGAAGAGGGAGATGTATTTGGTTGTGTTGAATGTGAAAAGGCTTTACACATCTGTTAAACATTGTGATGGCTTATCTGCCATTTTATATGTTTTGGGGGATAATCCTCTTTCTACTTTTGTAGTAGAGATGGTAGATTTTTGTTTGCAGAATAATTTTTTTCTTTATCTTCTTCTTCTTCTTTCAGCTGCTCCCATTAGGGGTCGCCACAGCGGATCAACTGTTTCCATTTCTTCCTGTCCTCTGCATCTTGCTCTGTCACACCAACCACCTGCATGTCCTCTCTCACCACATCCATAAACCTTATCTTAGGCCTTCCTCTTTTCCACTTACCTGGCAGCTTCATCCTTAGCATCCTTTTCCCAATATACAAAGCATCGCTCCTCAGCACATGTCCAAACCAATGTAATCGTGCCTCTCTGGCTTTGTCTCCAAACATTCCAACCTGGGATGACCCTCTAATATACTTATTTCTAATCCTGTCCATCCTTGTCATACCCAGTGCAAATCTTAACATGTTCATCTCTGCCACGTCAAGCTCTGACTCCTGCCTTTTTGTCAATGCCACTGTCTCCAACCCATATAACATAGCTGGTCTCACTACCTTCTTGTAGACTTCCCTTTCACTCTTACTGGTACTCGTCTGTCACAAATCACTCTTGACACTCATCTCCACCCACTCCATCCTGCCTGTACTCTCTTCTTCACCTCTCTTCCACTCTCACCATTACTCTGAACAGTTGATCCCAAGTATTTAAACTCATCCACCTTCGCCACCTCTACTCCCTGCATCTTCAACATTCCTCTATCCTCCCTCTCATTCACACACACACACACACACATATATTCTGTCTTAGTCCTGCTGACCTTCATTCCTCTTCTCTCTAGAGCATATCTCCACCTCTCCAGGGTCTCCTGTACCTGGTCCCTACTGTCACTACAGATCACAATGTCATCTGCAAACATCCTAGTCCACGGGGACTCCTGTCTGATCTCATCTGCCAACCTGTCCATCACCATTGCAAATAAGAAAGGGCTCAGAGCTGATCCTTGATGGTAATCCCAGCTCCACCTTAAATGCATCCGTCACTCCCACCACAGACCTCACCGCTGTCACACTACCCTCGTACATATCCTGTACCACTCTTACATACTTCTCTGACACTCCTGACTTCCTCATACAATACCACAACTCCTCTCGAGGCACCCTGTCATATGCTTTTTCTAAGTCCACAAAGACACAATGCAACTCCTTCTGACCTTCTCTGTACTTCTCCATTAACACTCTCAGAGCAAACATTGCATCTGTAGTGCTCTTTCCTGGCATGAAACCATACTGCTGATCACTAATCATCACCACCTTTCTTAACCTAGCTTCCACTACTCTTTCCCATAACTTCATGCTGTGACTGATCAGTGTAATCCCTCTGTAGTTACTACAGCTCTGCACATCACCCTTATTCTTAAAAAATGGTACCAAAACACTTTTTCTCCATTCCTCAGGCATCCTCTCACTTTCCAGATTCCATTAAACAGTCTAGTTAAAAACTCCACTGCCATTTCACCTAAACACCTCCATGCTTCCACAGGTATGTCATCTGGACCAACAGCCTTTCCATTTTTATCCTCTTCATAGCTATCCTTACTAGCTTAATAGTTATCCTTACTATCCTTACTTTATAATAACCACATTTATAGACAAAAGGAACTGCCATGGGGGCACCTTTTGCCCCCATGTATGCAAACCTCTCTGTCTTTTTTTGAAATAACATTTCTGTTTAAAGAAGAATTTATGAAACAACATGTCAAAAACTATTTTCGTTACAGATAATTTCATTTTTGTTTGTGAAGGAGGGGCAGAAAAGGTTAATGAATTTATGAGTGGTGCACCAGGATCCTTTTCACCTTAGTTTTGATGGTTTACAAGAAAATAAGGTGCAGTTTTTTTAGATTTAGAACTGGAAGGCAAGGATGATGGCACTATTGTGACAGGGATACACAGAAAATTTGTTGATGGTATCCAGTTTTTACATGCGTCTAGTTGTCATCCGCCCCCTACAATAGCTGCCCTTCCCTATAATGAATTCTTAAGGTTGTCAAGAATCTAAAAAATGAAATTTATAAATCGGCAGGTATGTTTATACAGAGAGGTTATAGCCCTGATATGGTAGAGGAGGCAATATACAAGGTATATAATAAGAAAGTAAACACTAAAATCAAGAGAAGTAAGGCAGTTTATGAGATGGATGTTTCTAAATTAAATCAAGTACAGCATATTTATTTTGTCTCTATGTACAATATTAAAAGTAAGGAGACAATTGAGATGTTGGAACATTATTGGAAATTTTTACTACAAGATAGATTTTTGGCAAAAGTATTAGCAAGGCATCCCTCTAGATCATATGTTAGAGGTAGAAGCATAAGGGATATGTTAGTCCACGGATTATTTGCTCTACTAGATCCAACATTACCTAGATCTCTGATACAAACGGGTACAACTAAATGTGGGAGATGCCCAGTTTGTCCACATACTGTTAATTGCTTTGAATGTATTAATAATGTTTCTTTCACACCTAAAGATAGATTTTCATGTGAATCTAAGGGGGTAGTTTATGTTTTAGGCTGCCCTTGCAATATGTTTCATGTGGGGGAAACTAAGAGGATGTTCCGGGTAAGATTTATGGAACATATTAGGGATATAGAAAATTGTAAACAAGAGAAAACAATTTCTGCTCACTTTATGAAAATGCATAATATTGATTATTCATTGCTAAAAGGAAGTATTTTGGAACAGATTGTTTTTGTGTGGATGAAAATGTTTTAAAGGAGAAACTTTTATACAAAGAAAGTATTTATATTTTGAAGTTTAATACATTGGTCCCTATGGGACTTAATGGGGAATTAAATTGGAAAAGTTTTCTTTAAGGGGTAAATTATTTGATCTTCTTCTTCTTCTTTCAGCTTTTCCCGGTTAGGGGTCACCACAGCAGATCACCTGTCCGCTCATGATTGGCAGTGGAGTTTTACGGTGTCGAGTTGCCAGCCCGGCGCCCAACCTTCCACTGAAGGCACATGCATGCACACACTCATATCTAGGGCCAATTTGGAGTGTCCAATCCACCTACAGCATGTCTTTGGGATGTGGGAGGAAACCGGAGCACCCAGAGGAAACCCACGCGACCACAGGGAGGACATGCAAACTTCGCACATTGTTCATTGATTCATAGTGTGTATATAAGTGTGATGTTTGATGTGATTTGTATTCCAAGAAGGTGTTTTCACCGAGGATCTAGAATTAAAACAGCTTTTTTACTGAGTGGTTTGTACTTCATTCGGATCCTAGTTGTTCATCTATTTTAGTGTGGTGGTGGTGGTGTGCTATATATATAGGAATTTGTCTAGTTCTGAGAGTTTGTCAACAATACGTGAGTGGGGTAATGTATCAAATGCCTTGGTCAGGTCAAGGTAGGTGGTATGCAATATTTTCCCCTCATCCATAGCCATATTGACCCTCTTGAAGATGTCTACCAGGTTAAGTAGGCAATACCTTACCTTAACAAAGCCAAATTGGGATGGGTCCAGTGTCTGCAGGTTGCCAATGTTCTTGATGATCACTTCCATGATAATTTGTTCCATGGCTTTGCATATTAGACTTGTCAGACTGATGGGTCTAGTTCCTGGGTTCAGTTGATGGTCCAGCCTTATGAAGAGGGATGATGGTTTCCACCCTCCATTCATCTGGCATGTAACCTGATTTGAGGCTGTAGTTGAGATGTGCTTCAAGTGATCCTGTTAGGTCTTGTTTCAGGCTATTTAGGAGGCAAACAGGGATTTTGTTGGGCTCACTGCAGCAGTGTTTTGGGCCTTAGCAAGCACCTCCAGGACCTGCTCCCTGTTGATAGCTGGGGGATATTCTAGAAGGGATTTCATAGAGGTAGTGGAGGTGAAGTTAGAGCTACATTTATCTACCAGTTGATTTGCTATGTCACCCTGGTCAGTGAAGGTTGTGCCATTTTACTGCCAGTTCTACACACTGCTGAGTATTACCTTTAAGATTCCTGACATAGCCGAAGAAGGCCTTGTGATTTTCCTTAGCATGGGAGGCTATCCTGACCTTATAAATGGCCTTGTTGGACTTTATTAGACTTCTTAGTTTTTTGTTTAGTTGAATCAGAGAGCTAAGAACCAAAACACAGAATAAACTCCAAAATGCAAAAAGTCCAAACAAGGAGACCATGCACTATAGATAAATGACCACTGAATGCATGAGCCCAGTCAAAATTTCTCACCACTTTCAAAACTGACTACAGACCAGAATAACAAGAGTAAAACACAGCAACTATAAGTATATGTATGTTTTTTTGTAACATGTCATTCATAATTGAATATCATTAATTTTTGCATACATGAATGGAGGGAGGGGGTTTTTGGGTTTTAAAACAAAGCCGACAAAGCTATTATTGTTTTAACTCTGATGAAATCCCACAACTTTCAAGGGAAGAAAGCACTTGATGCATTTTTACATTTGTTGCTCTGGTCTATAGTCAGTAAATTTGAAAGTGGTGATAAGTTTTGATTGCATCTGTGCATTCAGAGATTGTTTATCTATAGTGCACTGTCTTCTTGATCGGGCTTTTTGGATTTTTGAATCAGAGAGCCCTTGTGTCTATGAGAGTTGCTGTTTCTGATTTTGGCTATGACTTTATTCTTTTGTTATATGTAGCCCGTTAAGGTAAAGATTCTACCAGTGCGGTTTGTTTTTGGTGTTAGATCTGGGCTTATTTCTGGTAGGCACGACACCTTCAATGCAGCCATTTACATGTATGTGCATTGTTTCTGTGAATAATGCTGCATAGGCAACTTGTGTTCTCAGGATTTGGGGGAGCCATGAATTTTGACAAAACTTTTACTTAATAGGATGTAGGCTTACTTTAGTATAGTTCCTGACTACTATGGATTTAGTTGGGTTTTCTGGGTTGGTTTTTATTTTGAGGGAGACAGCTTTGTGGTCTGACTTCACCAATGAGGACATGACATTGGGGGGGGGGGGGGGCAACACTCTCCCATGTTGGTGAGTACAAGATCCAATATGTCTGATCTGCTGGTTGGAGATCACACCATCTAGTCCAGGGTGTTTGTGTTTATAAAGTCAAGGAATTGTGCCTATGAGTTAGAGGCAGTGTATATTTCCCAGTCTATAGAGAGGTAATTAAAATCTCCCATGAATAGTGTATTTGGTTGAATGGTGAGTGCCTCTGGTAGGTCTAGGTAAGAGTTGTGAACTTCATGGGTCATAAACAGTGACCTGTAGCTGGCCAGTACTGTAGGACATCGTTCTGTTTACATGACCTGAAAATGTTTTTGCTTCTAACATAGTTTGAGATACCCACCTTTAGCCCCTCTGTGCTGCTGCTGTTCTAAATGTGTGAAAGGCACTGTAGCCTTCCACTGCCAGAGTATTTTCTGCAGCTTTAAATCAAGTCTCGTTAACAGCACAGATGTCTACATTCTCCAGAGTCAGGAGACTTTGTAGGATGTGGTGTGGAGTTTCTTGTTTAGGCTGCTAGCTTTGAGCAGTAATACCTTAACTTTGCTTTGCTTTGGGTTTTTCTTGCTATATTGGTAGAGTTGTCATTTTTACATTGCCTAAAAAAAGGCTGTAAATGGATTGCTGCTAAAGTGTTAGCCAAAATCTGAAAGCACAGGGGGTACAGGTGCAAACTATCCTTGGCAAAGCAAAGTTGTCTCGTAATCATGTCCTCCCATAATGATAGATATTGGATTCCCCTGGAGTGATACCAGAAACTAAGCCAGTTATTAAAATCAATTATTTTCTATTCATACTATGGTCTCATACCTGTTGAAGGTAAAATGCTGCTCAATACAAGGCATGTACCTGACGTGTTCAGAGAGATCTGTGATGTCTCTTTTCATATAGTCCAGTGCTGTGTGCCTCAGGTCAATTACATCCACATGAACTATGATATAAGCATATTGGTACCTGCGGTGCAGTGACCTGTGTGTGTGTGTGTGTTATATTGCTGATCCTAGCTTCAGATAGGCAACTAACTAACTAATCTTCCTTGTCCATCTTGGTGAGAGGAGTATCTGTGTTTCATGCAATAGAATCCCCAATGGCAAAAAGTACTAGGTAAAGTGTTTGCTTGCTTTACGGCTTTATTCTAGAGGGATCATTGGGTGCAGGCTTATGTGTAGTCTTCTGTGTTGCTTTTGATGTGTGCTTCAGTGATTGCTGGGTGTATGTGTTGCAGTTTGATGGCTTAACAAGTCTTTGAGGTTTGGAAAAGTTTTTTGGTGCCTCACCATAAGAAGGTCTGTGCGTGTGGTAAGTGGGATGTGTGAAGGATGCAGTGTGTGTGTTTTGGCAACCTAGTTTATAAGTGAGATTTTTGCCTCCAAAGAAGTTATGTATGTACAACTCTGACATACTGTGTTAGTTTCTTTAAAGATTAAAAGGTTGTTTGAGTACATGAAACAATTTCTACATTGTCTCAGAAGGCCCACATCTACCAAGATGGCCACAGTGACATTAGGATTAGGGTTGGGAGGGTGGCCTAATGGTTAAGGTGTTTGCCTTACAAACACAAGGTGCAGGGTTTGAGTCTCACAGGGGATAATTGGCTAGGCTTAAAATGGCTCACAAGGGCAGTTAGCTTAGTGCTAATCTATGAACCTACTAATCTATGAACCTATTAGGAAATTGCAAATCCATGTTGTCAGGACCTGCATTAGGTTTTGGTTCTTATAGTTTAGGGTCTTCAAGTTACAGTGGTCACTTCAGTGGTGTCTAGGGTGAAGGCCAGATGTTACACAGTGGTCACTTGAGTGGTGTCTAGGGTGAAGGCTAGATGTTACACAGTGGTCACTTGAGTGGTGTCTAGGGTGAAGGCTAGGTGTTACACGGTCACTTGAGTGGTGTCTAGGATGAAGGCTAGATGTTACACAGTGGTCACTTGAGTGGTGTCTAGGGTGAAGGTTAGATGTTACACAGAGGTCACTTGAGTGGTGTCTAGGGTGAAGGCTAGATGTTACCAGTGGTCACTTGAGTGGTGTCTAGGGTGAAGGCTAGATGTTACATAGTGCTATGATCTTAGTACTGCATGACACTATCTAGCTGCCATAAGCTTAGCTCCATGCCACACTTTTCTGTTTTACAGGTTAATGGCCTAAATACTATCTTTATAGGTTTGCTACTATAAAGGGTACTGCTAACCACCACTGAGCAGTGGACAGCTTCGCAAAAAGGTGCCTAATTTATAGCAGACAAAAAAAGCTGAAAACTAACTCCCATGCCCTCTTGTCAATAAACAATTATGTTTTAAGCTCCCTGGAGTGCCTCACAACTTAGAGAGACCAGGTCACTTCTACCACAAGATGAATGATCCTGGAACTTCTTAATGTAAAACACACCAAAAGTAGCTCTCAAGTGCAGATTAATACCCAACTTCACTTGGCAGATGAAACAATCTCATTTTAAGCCTCCCTGTGTGTTTCCCAACTTGGACTGACCAGGCTACTTTAGTACTGTCACTAGAATATCAGTCTCAGTCTTCTTAATGTAAAAACACACTTTGGTTAGCCAGAAGTGAAACGATAGCAATTAGCTACAACAAGTAATTGTCACTTTGTTTCCTTGTGTGCTTCCCATCTTGGACAGACCAGGCTACTTCTCTAATTCCACTAGAATTGCAGTCCCAGTCTTGTTAATGTAAAAACTCACTTTAGTTAGCCACAAGTGAAAAGGTAATTGCAAGGTGATAGTGTTGCCACCTTTTCAAATGCCCAAAGTGGGACATTTTTTGTACAAATGTCAGATTTTGCAGGACGAAACATACCCACGGTCAGTACACAGGACAGAACTTCACATTTTTGCCTAAATAAAAACCTACTTTCCAACTCCCAACATGGTTTCAGACATTCCCATAGCACTACTACTGCCCTCCTCTCCTTTATAGACACCATCAACAAAAAACGTAAACTTAACATGCTTTCCTCTGCACTTTTCATTGACCTGTCCAAGGCTTTCGACATGGTAAATCACAATATACTCATAAACATTCTCAAATCTCTGTCACTTGACATACTAGCTATAAAATGGTTCCAGTCCTACTTAAATGACAGACATCAAGCTGTGCTCTGGAACACCATTCTTTCTACCCATCTACCTGTTAATATTGGTGTCCCTCAAGGGTCCATACTGGGCCCTCTCCTGTTTTCTATATGCATCAATGACCTTCACCAAGTAGTTCTCCAAGCTACATGTATACAATACGCTGATGACTCTACACTTATATGCACAGCCACTTCTGTATCTGAACTTCACTGCCCTACACAAGACATATTTAACTCTGTAGAACTATGGTTTACAAAACGTTGTCGCCTACTAAACCCTAAAAAAAAACTAAACTTCTCCTTTTTACACCTACCAGTAAATCTCCCCCAATAGACTTCACTGTAACATCCAATAATGGTACTGTTATATCCCAAGATCTTACTACCAAACTGCTAGGTATCACCATAGACAACAACCTTAACTTTGACACCCATATCAACAACACTTTGAAAACTACTAATAAAAAAATAGGCTCTCTTTATAGGATCAAACCCTTCCTCACTCCTGCAACTAGAATAACTATAGCCCACACCCATCTCATCTCTACCCTTCTTTATGCCTCACCCATATTTACTAATCTATCGAAAAATAACCTTAAGAAACTAGAAAACTCCTACAATAATATAGCCAGATTTGCCACAGGTAACCCTTACAGAACACACCACTGTATTAATCTAAAGCATCTAGGGAGGCTTGAATTACAGCAGCAGCTGAAATTTAATCAGCTTGCCATTGCCCATAAAATACTTTATCAACCTGCCAAGACACCCATCCTATCTAACCTTATTCGCCCCTGCTATAACCTGAAGTCCCTAAGATCTTCACAAAAACTTCTTGTAAATATCAATAAATCAAACAATAGAGCTGGAGACTCTCTCTTCTCTAATACTGTTGGAAAAATCTGGAATCTACTTCCCTCCGAACTTTCCACACTTCCCTCTATTACTCTGTTTAAAAATAAACTTAAGCTCTTCCTCAAAACACATTGGATGTGCCCCTGTACTAAACCTGACTGACCAACATGCTCTTGTTACTTGATTCAACCTTACCTTCTCATCTCTGCAACAATTTCATCTTAACAACTACTATTCTACCTCTCCATCATAGTCTTACTTATTACTGTATTCTCAAAAATGTGACATGTTTTACTACTAGATGTATTACTCAACTGCTACTCCATTTTACTTTCTTTTTATCTTCCTTTTATCTACATTTATACTCTACTTTTTAGCTATTATTCTTTCTGAACATTTAATTGTAACTTCATTAGTAATTGTACTAAGTCTAGTCAAATATTTTGCATTTTTTATACTTTATAAATGTGTGACCACCTACATTTTTTTTCTTTACAGTGAATGTATTTGCATTTTAAATATGTACTGCTGTAGATATAAACTTTATTTGAACTGTTTGCAGCTTATCTCCCCGGGCCTCTACTGAAAATGGACATATATCCAGCTAGACTAGCCCGGTCAACAAATGTAAAATAAAATAAATAAAAGCTTATTATTGTAGCATTTTAGTTGCTTATTCTGCTTTGTATAACATTTAGGTGTTTCAGATACAGAATAACTGTTTTATGCAACTATTACATAAACTATAGGAAATAATTTTGTTCTAAAAATCTCAGGACATTTGCCATTTTTTTTCAGTTTTTATGCAGGACACAACTGCCCGAAGAGGGACTGTCCCTCGCAAAGTGGGACAGGTGGTAACCCTACAAGGTGATTTAAAGGCAGAAATGCCAGCAATGAGGAACACACACAATTAAAGGCAATTTCAAAGTATACTACAACTCTAAGGGGAGGGCTTTGCTAGTTTCTTCTATAAGTAACCAGTAAGATGAGCAGAAGGGGTAAGACTGGGAGGAGCTTCTAGGTCCAGGTAATACAGTAGGAGCAGGAAGCTCAAAAGCTTCCAAGTATTAAACCAAACAGAAATAAGGAGGGTAGCCCACAAAGACACCAAAAAGTGATGCAGACTGTAAAAAATTCTTTAAATTAATAGCTTTAATTTTTTAATTTTGGATATAGAGCAAAAACACACACACACAACTGATTTAAATGGTGAGATATCAGGCCGTGGATGGTAATTCATTACTGAAACTAAGCAGAAATTCCTTAATATCCCAAGAGCAGGATACGTTATTTCTTACACTTGTTTCATTGAATTGCACATCTGATACGCTTATAATTGTGCTATACAGCTAATCTACTACATTTTGCACTGTTATAAAGCTTTTTTTTACTGTTTCATTACATTTATGTACTGTTTTATACTGTTTTAACTGTATTTTTCATTGCAAGGTACTGTTTCATTACTCTAATTGCATGTTTTCTGAATTACTTAACTGTAAACTGCTTTTTTATATTTTCTGTTTGTGAGTGCTCTTTCCGTGTTTTTGATTTTTGAGGTTTCTGTGTTCTAGTCTAGTCTGTTTGCAGTTAAAAGCATTCTCTAGAGTCTGCTTGCTCCTTGATCTTTATAAACCTTTCATGTAGTGGCTACAGCTAGGAGCTGTAATACTTTCCCCACCTGTGGTGTTCTTATACTTGGTGGCTTTGCAGTTGCCCGCCCATACTGTATATTTGATCTGTGACACTCCTCCCAGTCTAGTGTCACTAGTTCGTTCAATGTAATAGAGAACATTTGTAAAGGCCAACCCACTCAGATTCTTAACCTTGGATTAACTTCTGTTCCAGCTTTCTCCATTTCCACTTTACCGAAAAAAAAAAATTAAGCTTGTTTCCCCCATTTTTTGTAACAAGCCTAGTCCAGATACAGATTTGTTGTATCCAGGACTGCTTGTAAGCTTCTGAGCTCCCCCACACCCCACACTTAACTAGGGTTAAACTATTCCTGGCGCCATAAAGTCTGCTTTTCAAATTTTCCCTTGCAACTAGCCGGCTTATTAGTTTGAGCACTCAAATCTGTTTCTTTGAGCTCAGCACTTGTTCAGAACTTGTTGTAAGCACTAAATAAGCTACAAATTACTACATAACTCAACTTTCCTCACTTATCTAGAGGAAAACAGTTTTTAGTATTTAATAAATAAGCACAGATCCAGGCATGTCTAAAGATCAGCTCCCGGTGTTTTCTCCTGTCTACCTGATGAATCTGGGCATCTTGGGGCAATGCAGCCATTGCCTCATGTACACAGACAATCCTCTTCTCCTACCACCCAACACTACAACCTGTGAGAGATGCACTTATATAGCCAAACTGGAAGCAAAGTTATCTTCACCGACGAATGGACTAGACAGTCATGAGGAGAAGGTAAACACTTGCACCACACCACAGTCATCACATAGTCCCTTAAAACCTACACCACCAAAACACACACACAGAAGCACAAAACACATGCCTACATTCATGGAGGCTCTCAATAAAAATCTGCCCAAACAACCGAGACCTCCAAAGCAGAAATTCAAGCAACCTCCACCCCTCAACACAACCCAAATGACACATAGCCCACAAACTCAGTGTGCCACTCAACTACAGCCCATAAGGCATAATGTACCCAACACTCTAGTCATAGGTGACTCTATAGTCAGGCACACTGATGTTCCACTCACCAGGCTAAACAAGGAGAAAGTTACTTTCAGCTGCCTGTCGGGTGCCAGGATCCGCCACATAACGCACGCACTCAGGTTATTCCACAACAAGTACAAATATGATTCTGTCATTGTTCATATTGGTGTGAATGACCTGATATGTACCTCCCTGGACTACATGAAAAGAGACCTGGAGGAGCTCTCTGATCTTGTAGCTCAGGCAGGTACGACCCTAGCCCTGAGTAGCATCCTGCCATCACCCAGAATGATACCACAGTACAAGGACAAAATGATTGACTTCAACAATTGGCTAAGCTTCTGGTGTCATTCTAAGGGGATCCAGTATCTGTCTGCCTGGGATGACATGATCGACAGACCATGATGCTTTGCCAGAGATGGCCTGCATCTGTCACCCTTGGGATTCCAGATACTGGCAAAGGCTCTTGCCACCCCTATAGTGCCTTTTTTAGGCAAGGTTCAAATGACAAATTCACCACCGTAACAGGTACAAGCAAGCAAAATCTGAGGGTAATGCTACTCAATGCTAGAAGTCTAAACTTCAAAATGCACTCACTCGAGGCACTCCTTAAAATGGAGAACATTGACATCTGTGCAGTGACAAAACCTGGTTCAAAGCTCCAGAGAGCACCCCTGCATTACCTGGCTATAATTCATACCACACCTTTCGGCCACCTAACCCGGACTGAAACACTAAAGGCGGAGGCGTGTCCATATTCATTAAGGATTTCCACACCTCCAAGCTAGTTGCTCAGCATAATGCATCCGAGATTATCCCAGTTCAACTAACTCTGGGCAAGACTGCAATCCAGATTGTAACTTGCTACAGACCCACCACCATGCCCCAGGATTCCCACTCCTCTTTTCTTGATACATTGGAAAATATTAGAGTACATCCCAATACCCTGATAATGGGTGATTTCAACTACCCCACCATTAACTGGGAAAACTACTCATGTACCCACTCTTTTGCTCAATGTTTTCTGGAATTCATCAATTCCAATGCCTTGGAGCAACTTATCCACACCCCCACCAGGAGCAGCAATATCCTAGACCTGGTCATCACCAACATGGGCGACCGGTGTTCCATACCAGAGGTAATTTCCTCGTTGGTCAGATCCGACCACAAGCTAATCACCCTAGACATCCACATCCTGCTCCCACCCCCCCCACCCCCCATTAGGGAAACAACCGTAAAAAATTTCTCCAAAGCCAACTTCACGCTTCTTAAGACAGAAGTGGCAAACTTCACAACACCCATGCAGATGGACAATAGAGGTACGACTGCTGAATCCTACACAAATGCACTTTATAAGCACTTACATGAGTGCATGGATCGTGCTATCCCTAACAGAACCAAGATGCTATCCTCCAAAAAAAGGAAGCCAATCTGCTGGTCTTCTGCCATAAACAAACTCTATAACAGAAGAAAGAAACTGTTGCAAAAAAAAAAAAAAAAAGAGTAAACTCCCATGATTGGAGGAACTCCCTGGTCAGCCTCAGTAAGATACTGAGATCCCTCATTAAATCCTCCAAAGCTAGTTATGAAAACAAAATCGCTACTGATTCTAAAGACAACCACAAAGCATTCTATAGCTATGTCAAGAATCTCAATGGCAACACTCAGATCTGCTCTGAGTTACAGCAAAATGGCACTAAATATACAGAACCAACTGATATTGCCAGCATCCTGGCAGATAGGTTCAGTGCTAACTTTACCCCCCTCTCACCCCCTAAAGGGCCCATCTCTATACTGGAAGAATGCAAAGTTCCTGTAATCACGGCTGCACAGGTAACCTCACTCAACAAAGCCAAGAACACAGCATCCATTGGACCTGACAACATCCCAGGCTGCCTTCTACATGAATTACAGAATGAACTGGCACCCCATCTAAATACCATGTTCAGTCATAGCCTCACCTCAGGCTTTGTGCCCATTGAATGGTGCACTGCGACGGTTATCCCACTCCACAAAGGGGGAGCCATGACAGACCCCGGAAACTACTGCCCCATTAGCCTGACGAGCCTGGTCTGCAAGGCCATGGAATGTATCATCATGGAACTCATAAACAAAGACATTGGAGATCTCCAAACTCTGGACCCCACACAGTTCGGGTTTGTAAAAGGCAGATCATGTCTCCTAAACCTGATAGACTTCTTTGAAGCAGTCACCAAAGCCATAGTTGAGGGTAAGGTGGTTCACACAGCCTATCTAGATCTCGCCAAGGTGTTCGACACCATCCCTCACTCTGGAATTATAGAGAAACTCACTAAACTAGGTATAAATCCCTATGTCAGAAGATGAGTTGCCAACTGGCTTACTGACAGAACACACACTGTGAAAATAGCAGACTCCAAATCAGACTCCAGACCAGTGTCAAGTGGAGTACCACAGGGTTGAGTCCTGGGTCCTCTCCTGTTTGGTATCTACTTCTCTGAAGTACAGGCTAACACAGAAGATCTTTGGCTAACTTAAGTTCGCAGATGACTGCAAACTAGGAGCTGTTATCGAAACTCCTAATGATGTGGACATCCTACAAAAGGCCTCACTGAGACAGATGCCTGGTGTCAAAGCCATGGCCTCAAGCTCAGTGCCAAAGCGTGCATTGTCATCCCCTTTGATAAAAACTCTGTACCCATGAACTATCACATAGGCGGTAGTCTACTTAACACCAAAAGTGTGATAAGAGACCTTGGGACACAGGTGGACAGTAGTCTCTCCTTTGATAATCACATCACCACAGTGGTCAGGAAATCCTTCTATGTGGCACACCTTATCACAAAAGGTTTCTCATCCAAAAAAAAAAAAAAAAAGAGGTAATTGTTCCTCTCTACTCATCACTCATTAGACCCATTATAGAGTACAATGCCTCTTTTGGTATGTACCTCACAAGACATCTACAACAACTGGAAAGGCCACAGAAATACCTCACAAAGAGGATTACTGGCCTCAAACAGATGCCCTACGTAGACCATCTAAAAAAACTCCAGCTTTATTCCATTGCATATCACCTACTCAGAGGTGATCTCTGGCTAACATGCAAAGCTATGTCAAACCCAGAGCTGTTGGACATGCTCCACTTAAAGAAATCCCAATCCCTCTGAGCTACACGCTCTAGGGACCTAAACCTTGTCACTTCAATAAACAGAACTTGCTGGAGGGATAGATTCCTGTCCCAGATACTTCCCATACTCTGGAACAGACTACCTATCTATGTCAAACAGAGCTCCTCATTAGCACTCTTCAAGAAAAATCTTGATGATTGGATGGGAAATAAGAAATTCACCCCAGGGATCAATTCTGTGGCGCTGCTTGACAGGGGCATAGGAAAATTATTTTCTTGGGTGGCGAAAGCCAGGGTACCTTTTTGGCTAGGCTTGTGTAGGCCCTAGGGCCAATAGCCTAGTACCTATCTATGAACCTATAAATGCAATTATAAATGTACTTCAATGTACTTCTTTCACTGCAAAAATGTAGTCCCAATGCTTTTGTTATCAAGCTTGCTGTACTGTCAAGACTGAGATGACTGACTGCTCATGTAATATAAAGTACTGGGGGACTGGATTAATTAATAGAAGCTCTAGTTACAATTAGCTGCAGCAAACTCAGAAAAACACTTTATCTGTTTTGGTAAAACTGAGCAGAGCAATAATTGTGCTGTGGTGAAACCATGTTGAGTGTTGGAGAGGAGCTGGGTATTGTGAAGATGGGAAAGGAGTTGAGAATGAATGAATGCCTTTTTGTAATATTTTGGAGAGTGAACATAGAATGGCTATAGGTCAGTAAATAGAGAGGTCAGTGGATGTTCCCCATAGATGTAAAGGTATGATGTGGGATTTTTTCCAGTTGGCAGGGGCATAGCGTTCTGTAATTGATTAGTTTATGAGTATAGATTTAGGATGTGCTATAGCATCTGCAGCAATTTTAAGATATTCTGGTAGTAGGCTGTCAGAAGCTGGTGTAGAATTTTTTAGTTTTAGAGATTTTTTTGATAGACGTGGTAGATACTGTTTGGAGGGAGAAAGGATTTTGTTGGTGATTAGTACTGTTTGGTATAGTGAGTCTGGTGGGTGGCTTGTTAAGTAGGAAGAGGAGAGAGTGTATGAAATGTGTATTGAATTGGGTAGCTGTAGGGGACTGAGTTGGTAGTGAAGAAGTTGTAGTTTGGCCAAGGTGTAATAGTCCTTTGATTGTATTCCAGAAAAGCTTATGGTTCTGTTGGTGGTTGTCTTAAAGCTTGGAAAAGTATTTAGTTTTGTCTGATCTGATTTTTTTTGTTTAGAAAGGTTCCTAAGCTGTCTAAAATACTGACATTTTTGTGGCGTTTTGTCAGTAGACCTTGCTTTCCAAGCTTTGTCTGTCTGATCTGATGGGAGCTAGTTCATTTAGTGTATTAGTGAATGTGTTGTTAAAGTGAGTTATGGCATCATCTAGGGTAAGTATTTTAGAATATCCTAGTTGTATTTGTTGAGGTAGCTAATGAAGGTGCCGTTATTGAAGAAAGAGAGTGTACGTTTATTGTTATAGATTGCATGTTTATGTGCATGAGTAGATTGTCTCAAGGCAAAGCTCACTAGATGGTCATTGATGGTGTGGGGTATGCAGCCAGCAATGCTAATTTTGTTAGGGGTGGTGGGAAATCTAATACGGACTCCCTATTCCTAGATTTGTCTGTTCAAGAAGCAGTAGTGATGATTTTCCTAAAACCAAAGGAACTGATTGAGATTGCCGGAGAGTCAGAGTTGATCAGTAGGTAGTCAATATTAACATCACCTATGATGATGGTTTCCTTGTTGATATTATGCGAGATCCAATTCAAGATTTACTCTAGTAATGGGATGTTGTTTCCAGGAGGGACATACATGGCAGTGATGCATATGCTGTTGAGTTTGTTGATTTGCAGGAAAGAGAGAGAGAGAGAATTGTTTCTGCACTGGGAAAGTTGGGGTGGGCAAGGGGTTAGAAAGTGATTTCAAGGTTGTTTTGTATATCGTAGCCACATCACCAGCTTTCTTATGCTGCCTGTCATTTATAATGAAGTATTTTGGGGGAGAATTTCCTTTTCTTTAGTACCTGGTTTTAGCCAGGTTTATATGGCTATTAGTATGTCAAGGGTGTATGAGCATGTAACTGTGGTAGTTTATTGTAGATGCTCCTAAGATTTAAGTTCACCAAAAGTAGATTATTACCTTGGTTGAATGGAAGAGGAGTTCAAGGGGTAGCTGAGGTGGTAGAGTTGCAAGTGTGTAGAGAGTTTTCGAGATTAGGATGTGTATCAGTATCAAGAGCAAGCTTAGTTGAGAGGTATGTATAGTGAAATAATTTTTTATACTGAGTTTTTACCTTTAAATTATCCATGTGTAGTATGGGTTCTTCTTTGGTGCATTTATAATTAAAGTATGGGATGTTGTAGACTATGGGCTGGGTGCTATAGCAGGGTGAGAGCAGATGATTTAGAATTTTGATGTAGTGTTCTGGAGGTGACAGTGAGGTTGGGCAACAGTGGAGTGTGGTAAGATGTGACATGGGCAGTGATAGATAGTAGAAACAGAGTTAGTGAAAGGACTGCATAATGCAGTTATAGCAGAGAAAATTGGGTTTGGAGAATTTAATAAGGTGTGATCAGTAAAATAAATTAAAGTATTGATGTTTACATAGAGGTGGGTGGATGGAATAATAGGGGAAGAGAAGTCGATTGAGGTGGAAAGGACCAAAAGAAAGGTGGTGTGATGTAATATAGCTATGTATAAGAGGGAAGAACAAATAGGATGGCTATAATGCGTATGATTGGTTGTAGGTTTGGAGTGGGTGGGTTTAGGGAAGTATAAATGTAGTTGTAGTGGGGGTGTGTGGAAACTGGGGTTAGGGTAAGGGAGTGAAGTGAGCCTGAGCAAGACGAGGGAAAACAGAAAAGGTTCCAGCCCCTTAGGGCCATTGCATGGCCAAAAACAATCAATAGAATTGGCAGTGCTAGAGTTTGCACACCTGTAACTAAGCGTGCTTACTAGTGTAATTGCAGAAGTAAATCATAGACTATGTAGAATTAAAAATAGTAGACTAAAAACAATAAGGGTAGAAAGACATAATAGTAATACACCAAATAGTTAGCAGCCAAACTTCAGGGCATGGAAAAGTAAAAAAAAATCAAAGCAACATAGAACTGCCTATATAGGTAAGAAGGGAGATTCACAAAAGCAGTACATGGAAAGAGCAATTAAGAATGTGCAGGCTGCCAGCAAGAGTAGGGCGTAGCTCATTAATTTGAGAGGGAAGGGAAGAGGAAAATTAAGGGGCAGTGGAAGCTTGATTTGATTCTAGTTCTGAAAAACAGCCAAAAAATAGACCAACTAAGTACTGGCCAAGCAGAGAAGCGACATTAAATGTGGTATAATTTTGAACAGAGCATAATTAGGATAACAGAAAGAACAAGTCATTTTCCCTTACACTGAGCAAAAAGACAAGCCTGTAAGCTTTTTCAGGGCTGGATGTTGTATTTACTCTGCTGCAGTCTTTGGTGGGGTACAGTCCATGACTATCTTGCTAGTGCAAGTGGCTGAGGGATGATAGTTGGGAGCTAACTCTCCAAACAAGTTGAACGAAGATTTGCTGAGTAGTTTAAAAACAAAAGTAGTTTAGAAGGAATGTGTTACAACATTCTAAAACAAAGAAAATGATGGGTAGGGGTCCACAGTTTAAGCTACTGCCACTATTCAGAATAGATACTCAAGCTGTTAAGTGACTGTACCAACTTGGGCATTATAGGTGAGAACTTTTTGTACTCATCAAAGATACCCACACCTCCAGGTTGGGTGGCAAAGCAAGCATCAGAGAGAGACTCCATGTGCAACTGCTCCAACACCCTTGCCCAAAGGTTCCTAGAATTCATAAACTCAAATGCTGGAACAACTTGTTACCACTCCCACCACAGGGAAAACATACTGGACTGATGACATCACCAACATCACCACCTGCCCAGAAAACCACAGTGAAAACTCTCAAAACCGAGGTGGAATCCTTCACCGCAGAATCCTTTATAAATGCATTCTATGAACACCTTCAGGAATGCATGGATCATGCAATCCCAAATAAAACACCTGTCTGGTGGACCCCAGCCATAAACAAACTATACAATAGAAGGAGGAAGCTACTACATGATAGAGCAAAATCCCAAAGGAAGGCATCTCTGATCAGTATTAGCAAAAACTAAGGGCACTGAAAACTTGCACAGGACACTAAGGATAATCCAGATATGCTCAGAATTAGTCCAAAATGACAAAAATATGACAGGTTCAGCGCAAACTCCCCCCCCCCAAAAAAAAAAAATATCTATCCCAGAGAAGCCTGCCCCCTGACATCTCAGATGCAGCAAAAACACAGCATCAATGGGACCAAAGAGCTAAGCCCAAACATAAAACTACTGTTCAATCTCAGCCTTACTACAGGATATGTACCCCAACAGTGGTCCCTCTCCACAAAGGTGGTGCCTCAACGGACCCTGAAACTATTGCCCCATAAGCCTGACTAGCTTGGTCTGCAAAGCTATGGAAAGGCTCATCATGGACCTCATAAATAAAGATGTTGACTTCTTTGAAACAGTCACCAAGGCCATTGATGAAGGGAAGGTGGTCCACACAGCCTATCTGGACCCCACTTGGGCATTATAGATAAGCTCACCAGCTTAAATATAAACCCCTATGTCACTAGATGGGTTGCAAACTGGCTCAAGGACAGAACCCACATGGTTAGAATTGCTCAAACCTGTTACAAGTGGCGTCCCACAAGGCTCAGTCCTGGGACCTCTTGTTTGGTATATATTTCTCGGAGGTACAGGCCAACACGGAAGGACTGTGGCTGACCAAGAAACTGGGTGCCATAATCGACTCTCCAGCCGACACAAGCATCCTCCAAAAGGGCCGCATAGAAACAGACAACTGGTGCCAGAGCCATGGCCTCAAGCTAAACCAAAAAGTGTATAGTCATCCCCACAAATTACCACATAGGTGGTAATCCATTAAAGTAATTAGGACCTGGGGACCCAAGTTGATAGCAATCTCTCATTTGACAACCAAAACATTTATATAGCCCACCTAATCATGAAGGGATTCACATCTAGATTAGGGGAGTCATCGTGCTGCTTTTACTCATCCCTCATCAGGCCCATACAATGCCCTTGGGATGTACCTAACCATACACCTGCAGCAACTGGAAAGATCCCAAAAGTACCTCACCAAGAGGATCAAAGGGCTCAAACAGATGCCATATGCTGCCCGGTTAAAGAAACTCCAGCTCTACTCAGTGGCATACCGCCTGCTCAGAGGTGACCTGTGCCTGACGTGTAGGCCATGTCCAACCCCAATTAAGGAAGGGACATCCTGCAAAAAAAAAATCCCATCGAGCTACCACACGAGAGAGACTTGAACCTCAGCACTGAAATAAATAGGACATGCTGAGGGACAGATTCATAACCCAGAGGCTCCCTTCACTATGGAATAAAATCCCAGTCCAGGTTAGGCAGAGTCCCTCATTGACTCTCTTCAAGAGGAATCTTGATGAGTGGATGGAAGATCATAGGTTTACCCCGGGTATCACTTCTGTGTCACTGTTAGACAGAGGCACAGTATACTAAAAGGGCATAGCAAAATTAATTTAAAATGGGTGGCGAAAGCCAAACATACTCTGGCTAGGCTTATAAATGCCCTAGGGCAGATAGCCTAGTATGAACCTATGAACTTATATGTAGCTCAAAGTACAAGTCATTTAGTCATCAGTTATCAGTGAAACTCCTGGGCATGAAAAAGAGTAAAAGCAAAGCAACATTGAACTGCCTATACAGGCAAAGAGGGAGATTCACAAAAGCAGTAGCTGGAAAGACAAATTAAGAAAGTATATGATGTCAAAAATTATGGCATCTGTCTGAACTTCACCCCCAAAACTTTAGACGAGTATGTTTCATTCTTTATCCAAATACACACGGAGCAACAGAGACTCAAGGACTTAGCTTAGTCCATGATCATGATGTCTGGATCATCTTCCTCTTGTGACCACCATCTCAAAAAGAAAAGAAGAGAAAAGTTAGAAATGGATACTGGAAATGCTTTGCAAGCAGTCAGTGGTTCCAATCACCCCAAGATTACTAGTTCTGGAGAAGTGCCTTCACAGCTCCCCAGATTGGACACACATTCATTGCAAATCTTCTGGTGAAGCTACTTTGGATGCTATCATGGCTGAGGTACTGGACATCCTTGTATGGACTGATCCATTCAGGTACTTTTTTGATATGTCAGAAACCAGGAGTGTGCTGAGGAGGCCTGAATTGTACTGGGGAAGGAGAGAGTCCTACTAGTTATAATAGGGAGTAAGTCAAGGGGGCATGGAGTGGATTTTGGCCTTCCTGCCCGCAGCTGAGGACTCCCAGGGTGGATGCCCCTACAAAAAAAGATTGCACAAAACTGATATATTTCTTCACCACTGCACACTGTCAGCCTCCATTCAAACAGGCACCCACTGGTTCTTGTAATTCTATCACTCCACTCAGGTCACCCTGAAAGGTGGTTCAGCTTGGTTCAGGGTCTTTTGAAAGTAATACAGACCCTACAACCAGGCACTGAGTTGTTAGTGTTAGGAGTCCCCTCTTCTAAAAGGAAGAGGGGGCACTCTACATCTGTGGCTGAAGTCACACAAGTAAATGAAGGGGAGATACTGGATTACTCTTCTCAGATGTTTTCCCCTTTAAGTTATGTTTCTGGCATTAATGACACTATCCTCCCATTTCCCCATCTGAAGAGATCTCTTTTTGAGAAACCTTTACCAGAATTGAGGATTTCTTCAAATGGGAAGACCAGAAAGCTTCTGAGGCCCAAAAAAGATGATTTCCCCCTTTTAGACCATGATGCAGTAAAAGCAGTGGCCACTCCTCTTATTTAAGGAGATTTTCAGGACACTTTCTTAGCATTCCCTCAGGAACCTGACTATTAGTCACCTCCACTGAAACAAAAAGGCTCTACAGGGCACAGTGCACTGACAAATACCAGTACAGGAATCCAGTGTTGGATCCAGCAGTATTTTCCATGGATTCATAGAAAGAATCAGGTTGGTCAATCCTCCTAAAACACTTTTCAGTGACAAGCAAAATAGGACCTTGGACAGGTTAATGAAGAAAGTCTATATGTCTGCTACCCTGCCTATCTGGAATATTAACTACTAGCTACATATGACCAGTTTCAGACAGCTCTCCTGGTCCTTTTGTGAGAGAAAATTGGGGAGGTGTCTGGTGCTGATCTGAGGGGTAAACTGAAGCTTACAGAGACTGCTAGTCAGGTGGCAGATTTAATCCATCAAGAATGAATATGATGCTGTGAATGCAGCATTTAAGACAGCAAATAGGAGGTCTGTTAGGAGATGTGCCAAGCTGGGGCTTCAACCCTTGCTAGAAGATGTTCAAAGCACAGCTGCTCCATGCCCATCTTGACAAGAGATCTGCTCTTTGAAAGACCTCCATCTGAATTACTCCAGAAAATAGAGTATGCTAGTCATCAAACAAATTTTTCACCCATCCATGCTACACTTTGACAGAAACTATCCTTCTAAGGCCGGGCCTTTTTACTATAAACAATGAAAGGGCAAGAAAGGCAAGGTAGAGAAAGGCTAATTTAAGAAAAGATGGCAGAGGACAACAAGGGGGAAACCTGTGGGCCCCAGGGTCCAAATTCCATCATGGAACAGCCATGGCTATTTGACTTCCTTCTCCCACCCCAGCCCACTCTTCCTCAACTTCACATTCAAGGTGGCAGGCAAGCTGTCTCAGAATCATCTGATGAGAGTCCATTACAAAAGACTCATGTATTCTCCAAATCATCAGATACAATTTGCATTGTTAGAATGTTCCTCATGTAGCAGGACTTCCTCTGGTCCTAGAAGACCAAAGAGAGATCATCATACTCCATTGCACAGCATTACGACAGAGTCATAGAGACAGTTCCACCATAGAAGCAAGCAAAATGATTTTATTTAAGGTTCTTTCTTGTTCCAAGGAAGAATGATGTTTGAAGATGTAGTCTAGACCTGTCAAGACTAAACACCATTTTAAAAGTACCAGAATTCCAGTTGCTGACTTTGCAGACCGTGTTATCCCTTCTCCTTCCCCAGTACTCTGATGGTCTCCCTGGATTTAAAAGATGCCTACCTTTATATCATCATTCACCGGAACCATAGATGCTGCCATGTTTGTTTACAGGGATATGGCGTTACCAATACACCATGCAAAAAAGCTCTAGATGTTGGGTTGGACATACAGGAATATCTAGAGTAATCTAATAGGACATGGTTTATCTACTGCATCCAGAGTATTGCAGAATCAAGAGCATCTGTATTTTCCCATATTTGGATGACTTTCTCATTCAGGAAGTCTCACAGGAGGAATTAAACAGAGCCTTGTCATTTGCCAAAAATCTCCTCCGCAATCCTGGCTTCACCTTGAATCTCCAAAAATTCACCCTGATGTCCACAGGGATAATAGTCTTCTTGGGTCTCTGATGGACACAGTATGCAAAAAGGTAGTCTTCCTACTAAAAGTATTCTTTCCTCCAGACAAGGTGCAAGTCTACGAAATATACTTCTCCCACTTAGCAGGCCAAAAATAATTCACTGGAAGGGAATATATCAGGGCTCAGGGATGCATGGCATCCACTATCCTCATGATTCTCAAGACCAGACTGAAAAAAATTGCAATGGCATCTGAGATTCACATGGGTTCAATACTCCCTTTCTCTAGAAATGACCATTCTTATCCTTCCATGCGTAGCCAGAGTTTTCTACTGGTGGTCCCAGCAGAGCATGTTTAATACAGGGGTTCCCGTTACTCAGAAGAGACCCAATCAGACCATCACAACAAATGCTTTTGATGTAGTGTGGTAACCATTCATACAGAATATGAAGGTACATGGGGAGTGGAATGCTCTCCAAAATAGAGAGAAACGTATCAAGCTCAAGGAATTGTTGGCCCATCTGGACATGGGTTTTCACCTTTGCAAATACTACAAGCTAGACAAAAATTTCAGGGCAAAGGTCTGTTTTGGTAGAGCAATCTGACAGGACATGTAGAACCCCAATTCCTCTGCTGTTGCGAACACCATTCTCCCGGGAATTGTCCCAGTAATCAGAACTACTTCAACAGTGGCATAAATAGCACAGTACAATTGTGGAGTAACTTATCATAATAGCAGAAGTTTGAATAGAGAGCATTGATGTTCATCGTGTTTCACTGTTGCAGTCATTACACTTGGGTTATCCTGCTGGCAGGCTACCCGCAGTTGGCCTGAATTCCAAAGTCCTGGTCCGGCATCGGTTGCTGTCACCTCTTCCCTGACGTCAGTGCACCAGGGGTATAAAAGATGCAGCCAACGCCATTTTCTTCAGTTTTTCTTGCCGCGTGGTGCCCAAAGCAAAAGCAGTTCGCAAGTGCTGGTCTGCCGACTCCTGAGATTTTCGAAATTGAATTTCTGATCCGAAGTCTTCAGTAAAGCTAAGTACCCCATTGGGGAAACTTTTTTCTTGCTCTAGACCGATGTCAGAAAAAGTTAACAATTGTATTTCTTGTGGGAAGCAAATACCTCATAAAGATTTTCATTCTTACTGTATTCCTTGCCTAGGCCCTGACTACGACGTTGCTAGTTGTTGGTTTTGTGCTAGATTTAACCAACGCACTATTAAGCGTCAGTACGATTTCGCTTTTCATTACTTTGGCCGAAGATTTAACTATATAATGCCATCAGAACAACCGACGACCAGAGTTCATAAAAAGCACAAGGAAAAAGAAAAGGACAGGCATCCGAGGTCCAAAACCGACGACAAAGCCTATTCTAGGCCAGTTGCCGGTCCTCAGTGAGGCGCCTTCGCAGCCCCTGACACCTGCTACCTCAGAGCCACAGGCCGCCTCCGACCCCCACGTGGAGACAACTAGGCCTCTGGATACTCAAGGTATTGGGCCTTCGGAAACTAATCCCTCAGATGGGTCCGGAGCCGCTGAGCAGGCAACGGCTTCTGAGGGTGTTTTCAGACCTACACAGCTTTATATCAAGCCAACTTCAGCATCCAAGACAAAATCTAAAACAGTTTTAAAGACAAGGAAACAAGTACAGCATTGTCCAGGACAGACTTTCATGCCTAAGAAACAGATGCTCAAAATGGCCGAAGACCTAATTACTTTGATCAGGTGTTCCCATCCCCCTCCTGATAAGAGGCCTAGGCAAGACACTGAATATGATTTCTCTGATTTCCATTTCCTTTGACTCCTCTTCAGAACAGGGATACTCTATTCCTCCCTATGATGATTCTGATGCTGAAGAATCTATTCCTTCAGCTTCTCCTCCTGAGGATTACTCCTTTGGGGAAACCCTGCATACCATGAGGAGGAAGCATTTCCACTGGGAGAGCCAAGATTACTCAGATTCTAAGAAAAGGCTCAGAGACTTTCTTTTACTACCTCAGCACAGACCTCTTGCTATTCCACCTGTTCTAGACATTGTAGATGATGTATTTTCAGAGTCCGGCCTGTCTACCGACTCTTTACCTCCTGCACCTGTTAAGCCAGACAGATACTACAGGGTTCCAGATTCTCATAAATTTCTATATAAAAACCCTGCTGCTGACCCAGAAACTATTTCTCAGGGTCCCAAAGGGGTCAAGGCCACTACTGCAAAAAACCCTGTCCCCTCAGATAGAGATTCAAGGGCACTAGACAGATGGGGGAAAAGTTTACACTTCTGCTACCTTGGCTGTAAGGGCTTTAAATTGTCAGTTTCATATGCTTAAATATCAGCAATACTTAATGTCTCTGCTTAAACAGAAAATGTTGACAAATTCTGAATGTTCTGAGAACAAGGAAATGCAGGATTTATTGCATGCAGCTGAACAAGTGGGAAAGCATACTTTGCAATGTGGTTATGATTCACTGGAGGCCTCTTGCAGGGCCGCTGTAACAGGTTCTGTCATTAGAAGGCATGCTTGGTTAAAGGAACAGACTCTGCCTGATCATGTTAAAGCAAAATTATTGGATGCTCCATTACAGCATGATACTTTGGTGTTAAGGCAGAAGAGGTGTTGAAGAAAATGGAGGATAAAGCTAAATCTATGCAGACAGTAAAGGATTTCTTACAGGTACAGCCACCCAGATTTAGCAGGAACTGGCCTAAGACTTGGTCCTTTCCCGTGTCAGACAGGCCACAAAGAGGCAATACAGATGCCCTAGAGTCAGACAACAACCTCAGGGCTCATACAGGCCCAAACAATGGGGTGCTTCTACCTCCAAAAGCGGAGAAGACAAATCACAGCCGTTTAGGAAACAGTTCCAATGACTTCCCTCTGCCAGTGCCAAGCATTTATCTTTTGGCAGCACCCTTAGGGGGAAAGTTAGCACTTTTTTCACAAAATTGGCACATGACCACCCAGGACAAATGGGTCTTAAATATAGTCTCTTAGGGCTACAGATTCCATTTTCACACCCTTCCAAAGGCAAAAGGTATGCCAGACCTGCCACACAATCAATGGGCAGAGGCACAAAAACAAGTTTCATCTCTCATGGACATGAGGGCTATTCAGCCAGTGCCACAACAAGAGCAGGGACAAGGATTTTACTCAAGACTTTTCTTAGTACCAAGAAAGGGCAAAGCATGGAGACCAATTCTGGACCTGTCTGTTCTAAATACTTTTCTGGACATTCCGAAATTCAAAATGTTGACTCTACAGCAGCTTCTGGCCATGATGGGCAAGAAGGCTTGGCTTGTAACTTTGGACCTCAAAGAGGCATACCTGCATGTCCCAATCAGACAATCTTGCAGAAGATACCTCAGATTCATAGCTGGCTCAATGCACTACCAATTCTCTGCACTGCCCTTTGGCTTATCTACTGCGCCCAGGGTCTTCACAATATGCCTGGCACCAATAATTGCATTTTGCAGACAAAGAGGAATTCAAATATATCCCTACTTGGATGACTGCCTTATTCAAGCAGAGACAAGAGACATTTTACTAAAGCATCTGGCGTTTGTAAAAAGATTACTAATTTGCCTAGGGTACACAGTAAACGAAAATAAATCAAAACTAGTACCCTGTCAAGAGATAATATTCCTGGGTGCAAGCTTAAATACAATGCCCAGATGGCTTATCTCACGCCAGACAAACAAAGCCAACTGACTTCTTACTTCAAAAGCATGGCAAAAAAGACCCAGTTATCTGCAAGAAAAATTCTGCAGGCTGTGAGCTACATGGCATCCTGCATTCTGCTAATTCCATATGCAAGACTGCATACGAGGAAACTACAATGGTATCTAAAAAGTGTTTGGACTCAACATTGCCACAGCCTGGAATCATTAATTTCACTCATTCCCTGCCTGCAACAGGAGTTTCGATGGTGGGCACAGGCCTGTCACCACAACAAGGGACAGCTATTCACTTTACCCACAGCCAGGCAAACACTAACAACAGATGCATCAGATTATGCCTGGGGGGCCCACATGGCAGGAAAATGTATTCAGGGCACATGGCCCACAAACCAAAGGCATCTTCACATCAATCAAAAAGAGATGCTAGCTGTACAAAATGCCCTGACAGCCTTCAAGAACCTACTTCATCCAGGACAGCTGCTGATAAAGACGGACAACACCACAGTCATGTGGTACATAAACAAGCAGGGGGGCACACATTCCTACCCCCTCTGCAGACAAGCCATGATTTTGTGGAACACAGCATTGACTTACCAAGTACACCTACAAGCACAATTCCTGCCAGGAAAGACAAATGTTCTGGCAGACGAACTAAGCAGAAACCTCATGGATCCTCACGAGTGGAAACTAGATCCACAAATCTTCAACATGATAAGGAAATGGGGATGCCCAGACATAGATCTTTTTGCCTCCCCTCACAACTGCCAACTTCAGAGATTGTGCACAAGGACTTATCACAAACTAGCATGGAAAGTGGATGCTTTGTCATTCAGCTGGAACAACCTTACAGTATATGCCTTTCCTCCACTGCATCTCCTCACCAAGGTACTCCTAAAGATCAGACAAGAGAAGCCTCAAATGATACTGATTGCCCCGGATTGGCCACACCAACACTGGTACCCAATCCTAAGGAGCTTGTCTCAAGGCCCAGCCTGGACATTGCCTCAAATTCCTCATTTACTGACCCAACAAAACAATCAGATCCTGCAGAGCCAACTCAGAACCCTAAATCTAGCTGCATTGCAGATAGTGTAACCATTCAGAATACACCTCTCTCTAAAGCGGTTATGGATGTTATTTTGGAGGCCAGGAGGCCCAGCACCAGAAAATCTTATGCAGAAAAATGGAAGAGATTCTGTGCTTGGAACCAGGCACAAGGAATTGACATGCTTGTTCCAAATATTCCTCAGATTTTACAATATCTAACTGAGATGCTGGACAAAGGCCTATCCTTCTCATCAATAAAGATCCATGCTTCTGCCATTTTAGCTCATTACAATACGGACCCACCTATATTTTCACATACATAGCTTAGGCAGTACCTCAGGGGGGACAAAAACATAAGATCTCCAAGGAGAGCACCAATACCTGCATGGGACCTCAATTTTGTCTTGGAAAAACTCACACTGCCTCCTTTTGAGCCAGCCAATACAGCTGAGATTAAATTCTTATCATGGAAAACAGCTCTGCTCCTAGCAATAACTTCAGCAAGAAGAGTCTCAGAGTTACAGGGATTAATGGCTGTGGAACCTTTTATTATTTTCCATCCAGACAGGATTTTTCTAAGGACAAACCCAATATTTATGCCTAAGGTTGTGTCCAGTGTGGCTCTTAACCAAACCATTCATTTGCCTACTTTTTACCCAAACCCACAGAATAAAGGGGAGAGACTTCTGCATTCTTTGGACATACACAGACAGCTACGCTTCTACTTGGACAAAACTAAGTCTTTCAGAAAGACTGAGCAACTTTTAGTGGCATATGCTGCAGGATCACAAGGAAAGGCTATCTCAAAGCAGACTATTTCAAAATGGATAGGACACTGCATTCATTTCTGCTATTCACAAAATGGCAAATCAGTGCCTAAGGGCATTAGACCTCATTCTACCAGGGCAGCAGCCACCTCAGCAGCCTTCCTCAGAGGAGTACCAACCAAGGATATTTTGGAGGCTGCAACTTAGACTTCAGTGCACACTTTTACTAAGCACTACCACTTACCTCTTTACTCTATATCCAGAGCAGGCTTTGCCACTGCAGTTCTGCAGGGCCTTATAGCCACTCCTAATTCTATTTAGACCCAGCCGCCCAACCTCAGCTTTGGGATTCAACCCAAGTGTAATAACTGCAACAGTGAAACACGATGAACATCATAGTACAGTTGTGTACCTACCATAAATTTAGATGTTTGAGTGTATTCACTGTTGTAGTCCAGGTTACCCACCCACCATCCCCCTTTCTTTGCTGGGACTTATCTGTACTTCTTTATTCTATACAACCTTTGTGGTGTATTTGCTTGTAGATGAAGGTATTCTTTATTTTAGTGCATGCTTTTATAAGCAATGTTTTTTAGCCTACCCTTTTGGGGGCACCTGACATCTGGGGCAAGAAAAACTGAAGAAAATGGCGTCTGCTGCATCTTTTATACCCCTGGCGCACTGACATCAGGGAAGAGGCGACAACAACCGATGCTGGACCAGGACTTTGGAATTTAGGCCGACTGTGGGTAGCCTGCCAGCAGGATAACCCAAGTGTAATGACTGCACCAGTGAATACACTCGAACATCTACATTTATGGTAGGTACACAGCTGTACTTTATCTCCCACCCACTGGTCCCTCTGTGCTATTATTGGTCTTCATATTACCTTATCTCCCTATGGGGATGGAATGTGGAACCAGATACTATATATCCTATGTTATCCTTCCCCACACATTTACAGACATTTCCAAGGCCTTGGACCTTCTTAGATTTGGTAGTGGTTTAGGGGAACTTCAGTACTCCCTCTCTTATCTGTATTCAGGGTCTATAAGTCAGGAGTAAACAGTGGTCTTTTGGAACATCTACTGTTATGATAAATTGCTTACATAATTTTACTTTCCAAGATGTCCTACACAGATGTAAGTAACGCAGAGATTCATTCAGCTTTGTAGGAACAGTTCTCCACTCAGGATATTCCTGTAATTTTAGTCAGACAAATTCCTGAATATGTATCTACTGTAGAAACTCTCACCGAGGAAATATGGGAATAACTACAAAGCCAGCCTTTTTTGATTCTGCAAAGATGGAAATCCATGCAGTAAATACCCTCATCTATTTGTGGTAGCCCTATTGTATGCCCATTTCAGTTATAAAATATTGCTGAAGACAGCATGGCACCTTAGCAAAAAGTCAATCCCAAGTTGGCATCTCATTGCATTCTTCATCGTGGTGGCACCACCATCATAGCAAAAAAGATATTTTCATACCTCCCAAGTCTTTTGACTTAAATTTGGATGAATGGGAGGACATGGACTATCCAGCTGTACTTTCAATTTGGTATGATTTTACATTACCTTTGCCTGATGGCAAAAGGAGACAACCGTATCTAGCGTGCACTTTTAAGTGCTCTAACCTTTTTATTTCCCCTCCATCCATTCCTTTTACCATATTTCTCATGCTGTTTTGAACACTTCCATGAATTCCCCCTCCGCCACCCATATTATGGTAGTACTTTCCATAAATGCCACAAATATCACTGTGGAAAAAGTACTTCAGAGACTCTGGCAGTAGTTAGTCCCCACAATGTGCTGCCTGTGCCTGCTTCTTCCCCATCTATTCTTCCAATTCAGAATGTCCTTTCTGTATCTCATGGCATGATGTTTTGCACAAATATCTCCCTCTGCCTCTTCTGGTCCCAAGGGAGAAAATCTCTAACTCCTGTATCCTCTGGAGATATTCTTTCCTCTTTTCCCACGGATCTTTCTAGTAGCTTTCTTCATAATTCCTTCCAGATGCCTGATGTTTTTTTCCTTATATGGTCTTCAGAACAGCACATAGTACTCAAGGTGTGGTCTGACCAAGGCTCTTGTAGAATTAAGACATAATTCTTTTCTTCTGGAATTTATCCCAGTGTGAATGCACCCCAGCATTCTGTTGGCTGCTATCACTGCCCTCTCACAAGGTGTGTTCGACATCCTGTGATTATCGTCCTTCTCAGTTATCACCAGTTTTACTCCTCCCAGATTACACTTGAACATGACATAAATAATGAAAATACTATTTCCTTGAGCTGTCCATCAAAGAAGGTCTCATTTGGAGAAATACTGAATCAAATGAAAGTGAATGTCAAATGAGGCATCAAGTAACTTCCAGACACTCCTTAGAGGTACTTGCAACTCTTAGGTATGGATGTAACAAGGCCCTGAGTCATTTTCTCAGTGATTTAAATTTTTGACGATGCATTTCGGAACACCTCCTTTCAACCTGTTTCTCAGCTGCCTACTTCTAATAAAGCAGTACTTGTTCAAGACAGCCCTGGTTTTACCAGGTATTCCAAATGAATAAGGATAGGACCCTTATTCTTATCTTTGTGCCCTGTCAGTACAACTAAGGAGGTCCCTGATACAGCCAGACTTACAGAGCATCAATTTAGCTGTCTCAGACTAGTCCCTTTCGGAGATCACTTAACTGACAAATAACTAAGAATTTTGGAAGAAGTCCAAGATGCCAAACACCACACGACTTTACCTGACTAAATGGAAAATGTTCTCTATATCATGTGTCTTGGATGGTCTAATAACAGAACAGAGGCAACCGATTATCTTCAGTATTTGCTTCTAAAATACCTTTCTGAGCTGTTGCATGGGCAGTTTATGCTGCACATTCATTAAAGTGCACTTATTCCCTTGGCCCCTTATGTTAACCCACTTAACAGTTAAGCAGCTATTGAAAGAAGTCATCCAGCAGAGATATCCCAAGAGACCTACTCTTAGGATCTTAACTTTGTGCTGGAGAAGTTGGCCTTGCTTCCTTTTGCACATTTTACCATGATAGCAGTGAAGTTCTTATTTTGTAAGACCCTTTTTTTTGTAGCAATTACTACTTTTCAGAAAAACTTTGAACTGCAGACTCTGATGTGCCAGTAAGCCATATACCATTTCCCAGAAGGAACAGGGTAAGCCTCAGACCTAATGTCTCCTACATGTCAAAGGTGGTCTCTGAATTAGCTTAGAATCTAAACTTTCAGTTGCCAGTATTTTCCCCTGGACAAACGAAAGAGGAAAGGATGTTACATTTGATGGTCATGCACAGCTCGCTGAAGTATCACATGAAAGAAGCACAGAACAGGCTGAGGCAGATGCAGTTCAGCACTTTGTCTAATCAAATTGTAGACCACTTAACCATACCCAGTTTCCACCAATTTGGAGCTCATCTTAACTACTACTTGAAACATTCAGAAAGAGCTGGCAGTGCAAATAAATCTTGCCCTTAACCTAATCTAATTTTATATATATATATATATATATATCATTCTCTCACTTGGGAAATTCATTTTTCATTGTCTGTAAACTCTCACCATGTTTTACTGACTAATCTTTGTTCTGTAAGTAGACTTTTTAGCTGGCAAACTGCATTGCCTTATTTTGTGACCATTATGAACAAATACTAAAGTTTCAGCCACCACAGCAGCAGACTTCAAAAATGTATCAGGTCGGTATATTTGTGAAGCTGCTAGCTGGATCACATTACACACATTTACAACCATTACAAATTGAATATAGAGTCCGTAAAGTGGATAGAGTTCTCACTGCTGTTCTGTATGACATACTGTAGCTCCTTTCCAGCTCTTGAGTCTGACTACACCTAAGGCAACATACTGTTTAAAGTACTTTTATCACTGATAAGAAATTACAATGCAGCAGTAAGAGTTATGGTGAACATAGTACAGTTTTGTGAATATACTCATCATAACGCAGATACTCAACCAGAAGGATCACTGCAGCAGAATAATGTACTTAGTAGCTCCATAGGCTGGACACTCCCTCCCAGACGTGGGCTACCTTACCTTGCCTTGCCATACAGGGACGGAGGAGGTGTGGGATTAGTAAAATAACTCTTTTGCTTCCTCATAGCTCTGAACCTTTCTTTCTAGTGGAAAGTGATCCTCAAATTCCTTCCTCTGTGGTAGGAGGCAGAGACAAAGTTTGGCTAATATCATGGTTATCATTTCAGGGGTACTTACTATTCCATTTTTTTGAGAATGGAGTGTAAATTAGTGTGAACTGATCTGCCCTTTTTTGCCTGATGTTAGACTGACATCCTTGATGCAGGAGTGGTACTAGCTGCAATCTGAAGATGCCTAAAGCTCTCGGAGTCAGGTTAGAATAGGCTAAGGAACATTGAAGTGGTAATATAACTATCTGAACTACTGTTATGTGAGTATCTTCACAGGAATATACTTTCACATTTTACTTAGAAAACTGTAGTTAGTACTTTATCCAGTAAGCAGGGATATAGAGAGATGGAGTAAACCATGCATTCCTCATCCGCTGCCAAACTGTGTACTTTGTATTTAATGACAGGCACATAGTTAGTTTTACAATGACCATGGTTATGCAATGCAGCACTCAACAGTGAAAATGATTTGACATTTATAAAAATATCAAGTAAGAATGCATGCTAAAGGTTCTAATGTTCAGTTAAATATGGGGGTGGTGTAAATCACAGATCCTTTAAGTGTGCAACTTTGGGTCAAAATATTATTACAATTAGTTTGTAACATGGCTACACCTTTTATTCAAATGAAATGAAAGCAGGTCTGGTTTTACAGCTTTAGGGGGCCCAGCATGAATTATAGTGTCAGAGGACCTCCAGTAAGATTTTAAAAAGTGGCCTTACACAATGTTAGCAGACTCATGGCTGTTAGAAAATTTTAAAAAGTCATGTATCCCAGTAAAATAATTTAGAGATGGGGTGACTGAAAACTCTGATACAGCGATGATGACTCAGAAGGAATTGCAGAGTCAAATAACCCAAATAGGTTTAAAGGATTTAAAAAATCTCTAACGGATATACCAGAATTGGGGTCTCCCAGCAAGATTATTAGAATTAGGGGATAGCATAATTAATTTAGTTACTAACCACACAATAGGACATGTGCTCATAACACTCTTAGAAGTATGAGCCAAACCAGTAAACTCCAAAAAGACTAACGTCCCAACAGAAATTTATAGATGGGAGCCCTGCCTGCAGAATTAACAGCATCCAAGGATACTTGCTGTAAATAAAGGAACCATGGGACGCTAGAAAAATGACTGGACTATGCCTCATGAGAATTGAGTTAATTCCTTGTCTTTTCCCTAAACACACTGACTTCATTGACTTATCTTCCTTTCCCATTCCTCCCACTGTAGTCTCCTTCTGCTAGGATCTGAGTAAATGTACCAGTACCTTACTATAAATGTTAATGATATGCCACAAAGCAGGAGAGTGTCTTCTTACCCTTTAATGGATTTTAGTTCAACACCTCTCTTTCCATTTTATTCTTCAAACTTCTGTACTTCTGACTTGATCCATTTAATTAGAGGTGGGTTTGGCATAATGGTTAAGGACTTTACGTCATCTACAGAAGGTAAGGATTTGATTCTGACCTTGGGTTATTGGTTAGGCTTAAAATGGTCCTTCAGGGCAGTTAGCTTAGTATTCACCTATGAACCTATAATGAGTGTAGTGGACACCTCTTCTTCTATATGAATGGGTGTTTATATGGCTTTAATGCTTAGGATTTCCTTTCTGATGATGCAATAGATTTTTCAGAAAAAATTAGTTTATTATTAAAATTATATTTGTTCACATGTAATACAAAAGAAAGCAATTGAAAAGTACACATCTGTTATGCAGTCCAGTCCAAAACAATAATAATGGCAACATTTGTGATTAATAAATGACTGGTGCTTTATAATCATATATAAACAAAACTAACATTTTCTAGCATGATCCACTAATACACAATGCACTTAATTTTTACCGGGGGTGCTAAACATGCCCTCAACATATCAAACATTTGCCACTCATATCTTAAGTCCTCTTCTGTTACTTCCCTTGCTCCAAAAATTACACAGTTTATCTCATTTGTCATAGTTATCCTTTATCTAATAAGCAACTCGCTCAGGTTATATTTTCCATATGGAGATCAGCAGTGATTTCAAAGCACCTAAAAATGTCATTGGAAAAAATATGCAAGTTTAATTTCTTCCTATATTTCCACTAATTTCATTCCTTTCTTCATTACCAGGTGAGACTAAGAAAAATATGCCTATAACCATGAAATGTATAGTTCCATGTCTGCATGACCACTCAAGAGACGTCCATTATTAATTATCCTGCATCAAGTTATGCTCTCACCTACAAAAGGAAAATTGCAGATTGTTATTCAAAAATATAGTTGAATTAATGTAAATTAATCATTAAAAGGCATAGTAACTGCAGTTCCATTTTATAACCTTAACCCCTTTCCTGCTAAGGAGATGATGTCATCAGAAAAAATGCTGCTGAAATATAATTATCCAAATAAGTTAATAGATCTGCTCAAAGTAGAGACTAGATGCTTCTAACATAGTTTATTTTTATTTTTATTTAACATTTGTTGACCGGGAATGTCCGACTAGGTTCCACAGAGCCTGTTTTCAGCGGAGGCCCGGGGAGAAATGCTCCAGATGCATGTCTTTGGAATGTGGGAGGAAACCAGAGTACCCGGAGGAAACCCACGCGAACACAGGGAGAACATGCAAACTCCACACAGAAGGCATCCCAGCCGAGAATCGAACCAGAGAACCTCTTGCTGTGAGGAGACAACTTTAACCGCTGCACCACTGCACCGCCCGTAAAGTATATAGTTTATAGTTAAACGTATTACTGTAGATATTAGTCCTTGTTGAACCACAGACCATTGTTAGAAAAATCAAAACACGTAACTCTAAACATTAACTCATTTTTATGTGAAAGGGTGCTGCACACACCAATGCCCACACAGCAGTCTTAACAATGACTGTCAGAATCCACATCTCAAGTGTCACTTAATGGATGTAACAGGATACTCTCAACGTATTTGCGTTTCTCCATCCAAATTTAAACATTAGGAAACCCAATCAGTGTTAATCTTATTCGCTGTACTAACCTGCTTCTAAATTATTTATATACTTCACTAATCTTAAAAAGTTCAGTATTGAAAAGGAATCCAGTCACATGATCACATGTATACTTCAACTGCATATTTTGTGTTTCTCTATTCCTCTTTTATGGAAACTCACATTTTCTACTTCAACATCATAGTAAATCTCCCCACCCATTAGCATCATTGTTATCCACAACGGTCTTTACAGTCTCCACTACCCACTTCCATCTTCATAAAAATGTATAAATTGTCCAGCCATACATTTTTACTAAATCCTTTTAACACATTCATTCAAATTACCCAACCTTTTTAAAGCTTAATATTTTCCACTCTGATGTACCCCAAACTTATTTTCTACCAATGAGGGTAGTAAACATGTTGTCCACCTTAAGTACCTAAAAGGTAATTGCTTGCTTGTAAATCTTCAGTGTCAGTCACAGAATACATTATTTTCTTATCTTATCTTAGCTGTTAGGTCATTGCAGCAGTAAATGGAAGTCTGATGTTGCACAGCTATAGGAGTGAATGAGATTTGTCCAGAAACCTGTTACATTTCATGGTTAATTGTACTTTTTGAATATTGTGTGGAAGCTAGGGCCAGTACCCTCTGGGCTGACAAAATGGGGTGGTACTCT